>NW_006800770.1:82740-116931 GCF_000485575.1 Poecilia formosa | reverse complement strand
GTCTTGGAATCAATCTATAAAAATGTTTTGTTAAGGAATATTCTTTTGATAATTAACAATAGTGAAACACTGAGTCAATCAGAGAAAGTCAGAATAAATGAACAGTGATTCTCAGAGGTCAAGTTAGAGAGAGAAGAAAAGAAACTTAAAACATACAATTCTTCTTGTACATCTTTCCAGTTAGGTACATGGTGCCTTCCACCCAGCTCTCTCCTCTAGGGAGTTTCTCTCAATCTTTCCCTATCTGGTTAACTGGTACCTCTGTCCTCAAATCAAACCCGGTTCAAAGGAGTTTCGGCGGAAAGGAGAAGAAAAACATCTCCTCTGAAAACCTCCCTTATCAGTTACATAAGAAAAACACCTGCTCAGAAAGCTTCGTTATCAGTTCATTCTGCCCAGTAAACAAGTCAAAGTTTTATTGTCCAAGACAACGTCTAAAGACAAAGTCACTTCCATAGGCAGGAGAGCAGCAGACTCTAGAAAGGGTACTAGGGTGTGTGTGTGGATCAGGGTGTGTGTTTGGATCAGGTTGTGTCCTTACCACCTCCTTGCAGATCTTGCAGAGGCCAGAGCAGAGTGTAGGCCAGCTGACCCTGCATGTAGAAAAAGGGGGCCATGCAGCAGCTGGGATGGTCCGAATGCTGCACCTGGGAGCCAAACTCATCCATGATGTACCACACAGGAGCTTTTTCTTCTGCTGACTGCACGAGCGCGCGCACACACACACACACACACACACACACACACACACACGCGCACGCACGCACGCACACACACATGCGCACGCACACAGCCGAGAAGGGGGGTGAAACACATGCTGACTGAGAGAGAGCTGTAGTGTGAGGTCATTCTCAGACTTGCCCCTTGGGACAGCTGGTAGGTCTGGTTGTATTTCCACATGCGCTCCAATATCAGCTCCACTACGTCTGGAGGGGGGACCTCGCCGTGGAAGTCCACCCCCATTAGGGAGGCCATCCTGGGCAGCAGTCCTGGAATCTGCTCCAGCTGTTCCCGGGCGTGCTCCACCCGGTACGTCCAAGCATGGTCCACCAGAAAGATACTGCAGGAGGAGCGCAGAAAGCCTAGTTGGAGACTGGATTTCAGCAGCATGTTGTAAAAAGATGCTAAAGTCCTGAGCATCACTATGTGTCAGCAGCAGACATCAGCAACTCCCCCTGTGAAAATGTTCAAGCTTGTAGATCTGGAGACGTCTCTGCTCGTCTTTCTCCCTCATGTATAGTCGTGGGCCACTTTATTAGCCACACCTTGTTTCAGTTAATATGATAGCATCACACAACCGACCGTCATCATATCAGGTAACCATGTCCACTTTGAATGTGTGCTAAATAGAGCTGAAATTACCCATCAGATTAATCAGTTATTGAAATAATCGTCAATTAATTTAGAAATCAATTCATTATTAGCTGGAGTATACAAACTCAAGAAAAGACGAGTAATTAACCCAAACCGTACAACAATATATATCCATTGTGCAATTACAATTATGGTGAAAACTATTATTACTATGTAATACGTGATGACTATTAATCTGATGGTCATGTTTTGTTTTGTCTCTGTTCTAAATGAACCTGTCTGGGTTGGTCTAAAACCCAGACAGAACCGACACAGAACCCACCATCAGTCTGACATGGAGCTCTAACCGGACCTATTCAGGAGTGTTTCTGGTGTCTCTCCATCATGTATCTGGTATGAATACATACCAGACTGAGTGATTTTCACAGTCATTAAGTTTTCCCACAACAAATATATTTTTTAAAAAGTTGCATTTTATTGCATTT
Source organism: Poecilia formosa (assembly GCF_000485575.1). Lineage (NCBI taxonomy): Eukaryota > Metazoa > Chordata > Actinopteri > Cyprinodontiformes > Poeciliidae > Poecilia > Poecilia formosa. The sequence continues at coordinate 115,132 of NW_006800770.1, read as the reverse complement.
CAGGCAATAAAATGTTTATATTTCTATTTTAAAAAGGGCCTGACTTATTTCTAACATAATGTATATCTAGTGTTGTATTTAAAAAAAAAGCTTAAGTGGTTCAATGAAAAATCTACAGAATGTGCCAAGTTTTCGTCTGATTGTCTAAATGTCCCATTAGCAAAATAATTATCTGCAGCCCTAGTTTTATATTGTCAGTTTCCTGTTCTGATTTGACAGGAGTGTGTGTGTACCATGTATTTAATACCTTGTGGGCACCATTTTTCCTGACACATTCTACATCAGTGGGGAGCCACTGTTCGAAGCCTGGACCCCACAAGGGGAAACATTGTTTTTGGGTCAACGGTTAGGTTTAGGGACTAAGGTGTGAATTGAGTTTTGGTTAGGGTTATGTTGTTGTTTGTAATGTTATGTAGCATTTGTTTGTGCTGCTTTGGTTTCTGATATATTAAAATTATTTTTTAGGTCATCCAGAGATCACCATCCCTCCCGATCTTCCTCCAAAACAAACCAAAGTGGGTTACTTTTTTTCAGTGCTCCTTTTGTGCAGGTTTATGCCGTCATTAGAGCTGGTGGATGACCTAAAAAATATTTTAATATCTCAGAAACCAAAGCAGCACAAATGAAAATTTTATCGTCACATAAGGTGCACAAACCACTCAGGCTATTTGCTGGAATGTTTCACGTGGTGGAGTGTTGGCTTCACTCAGCTGCTAGTTATTCCTGAATAGGTTATGTTTTTACGGTCTTCACCTGGTTGGATCGGAGACTTCCAGCCCACTTTCTCGAGTAACAACCACTTTACACCCAATCACCACTCCAGAATTGCCTTTTTTCCTCTCCCCATCTTCCTCCTGTTGGACCTTCATTATTCCAAACACCTCCCCGGCATCGTAAACCTGCAGAGAGGCAGAGAACACGGCGAACCCGGCGGGATTACAACAGAACCCGGGTTAACGCGACACTTCATGCAGGTCAGCTCCGTGTGGTGAGCACACGGAGTGCTCAGTGCTCACCTCGTTGGTGATCTTGTGATAGAGGCTCTTCCAGTATACCTGAGGGACCCCTGAGGACTGCAGGCCCCCACCCTGCAGCACCACGAAGGCCCCGAACCCCTCATCCGGGTCATCATTCAGTCCTTCTGGGTCTGTTGACATCTCCAGGACAAAGTTCCAACTCACGTGCGAGCAGCTGCTGCAGACTAGGAAGAAAATTTCTTTTTTGTGTGTGCTTGGTAACCATCTTGAATACGCATTATCGCCACCTAGTGCTCTGGAAAGTGAATGAGTAGTAGTTTCTTCTCTTTCAGGTTTTCCCTTCAGCGAATCATCTGTCTCATTCAGTCCTGCGCTCTTGTCCTGTCTCTACCTCAAGCCACCAACACACAGTCAAATCTCTTTTTGTTTAGCAACTAGAGTTTTTCTTCACTTTACACCCAGCAGTGCTCCACCTTATTATTCAGCCAGCTGAATTTTACACACAGGACTCTTCACAATATGATCCGAAGAGGCAAAAATAAAGAAAAAGTGAAATCCAACCAGTCTCACATCCCCCCAGAGACACATCACCAGAACCCTGAACCGGTCGCCTGACTGTAACAGTGTTGTTTCATAAGAATCATGCCCTCATAAATCATGGCCCCAAAAATATCAGGTTTTCAAAACATAAATATGTTAATATGTGTAAGTTGTACTTTTTCAGTTTACACAACTCAACTAACATGATACTTTTGAGTTAGATTAACTTGTGCAATTTTAGTGAGCTCATCTGAAGTTAACTGAATAAATCTGAGTATGTTTTATTCTGGAACAAATCCCAAAGCTTATTTTTTTAAAGTAGAAACCACTTATATAAAAAAAACTACCTAATTGAAATACTTCCTGGCTCCTGCTTTTTATGTTTCTCTGCTCAAAATTTAACAGATGATATAGAAAGCAGTAATAGTTTGCTGACTTTTTTTCAGTAAAACATGACATAGATATGAATGCTGCACCAACAGGCAGAACACCACAGTCATACTGCTCACTCATGGCCCAGTTACATGCAAATATAATGCCAAAACTGGTTAATTAGAGAACTGCTCTGAAAGTGGCTCATTAGATGAACTGACTGCAGATGACCGTTTCTCCTTAAACTTGCTGCTGCTGGTGACACAATGCATTGTGGGATACCTTGCTGGCCAATCCCCACCGCTACAATTGCCTCAACAGAATCAATTATTGCAACATATTAAAGAAACATGCCACCATCACAGTATATTTTATTTTTTCCAACACTGAAATAAGTTGTTCAAAACTTTCTCTTCGGTGGAGCAAAAATTGAATAATGTGTGAACATCAAGCAGTAACCCTTCACAACCCAAAGTCCTCACCACTTTCAAATATTTAACGTTTTTTTTGCATGAACTCAACTTAAATAGATGAAGTTATCAAGCATTTTTAATCCAAAAGTTCACAGCACGTTTAAGATGAGTACAAACAAATTGATGAGAATTAAGTTATGTTCACTCAAAGTCTTTTATTAAACAGAATGTTTAGTTAACTTTGATGACAATCCGATTTGATTTGTGTGGAAACTATCAGCTGTCATCTGACAGCTGATAGTTGTCAGCTGTCAGACGGGTCCACACAGCAAGCTGTTCATTACAAACAAACAGTGTGTTTCTCTCACCGTGTAGATCTGTAATAAACCGTATTGGTGTGTGCTTTGCTTTGTTGTTTTCACTGTAATAGTTTGTGTTTTGAACCATGTTACCAGATGAGTTACACCTTAAGGTTTTCAGCCTTTCTGCTCATGCTGGACAGATGTCCAAGTTTCTCCCTTTTATCACCATGTTCCTTTCCTGAGATTTATATGGATGGAGTTTCCTTCTGTTTCTTTGGATCCAGTATGGATCACATGAATTTCCCTTTGCAATTGTAATGTCATTTTTACCAGCGATAGAATTACTGCACATTGGTAATAAACACACCGCTGAAGTTTATATTACATGATCCTAAATAATACCATTATGTGTCTGACTAATTACAAGATTATGTTTTTCATATATAAGGGGACATTGACCAGATATTTGACCAGTGTCAAAGTTTCAATTAAATTCAAAAATAATATGGGGAATGAAAGGGAAATGAAAACTAAATTCATCAAAGTATCTTCAAAGAATCATTTTGGATGGTGATGCTGTGGGTGGAAAGAATCTCTGGTAGAGGTCAGTCTCGCAACCAATCTGCAGATGTCTCTGACTGAAGACTTAATTTCCAGGCACCAGAGTCAATATTCCACTCTCTTTAATATTCTACCTGGCTGTACGGTTAAAGGCGGGCGAAGACGCTGCGGTCTGGGATCTGATCCTCGTCCAGTCAGATTGGTGGAAGGAATGGTTTGGGCTTCCTCCTGCTCTGTTCTAAGGGTTTGGGGTCAGAGTTCAGCTAATATTTGAGTTTTTGAGATGCTAATAATTTGCTCCCACTCTATACCTTTGGATTAAGTCTCAGATATTTTCATATCTTCTCCTCTAGTTTCAGCCTCACCAGCCCATCCTCCCACTGTGCTCATTCATATAGATCCAACACCGAAGAAACAATCTCCAGCATGTAACTTTTGAAAATATTAAAAGCTTAAACATCAGGTTAAAGGTCATTTTTATTATCTCCTCCACGCCGTTCAAAGTACTTGAATAAGATGTTCCAGTGTATAAATGTGTCCACAGGTCTCACTTATATTAGTAGAACTTGCATGGCTTTGACTCTACATCTTGAGAAAGCATTCTTTGGCATTACTCCACACTTGTATTCCCTGTAAAAAGAGAGTAGACATGAAACTAGACAGTGAGCTTTTACAGAAATGTAAGCTGAGTTTAGGCTCTTCTCTACCTTCTTGCACATGCTGATTTGCATGAGAGCGTAGTTGATGAGCGCCTCTTGCAGATCTTTGTCCTTCTGATCCTTAAAACGGACGATGTCTGCCCACGCCTTTTCAGCATGCTCACTGGAAAAGACACATGAAGCAGAGCGGTACCAGAACCTGATCCATCAGCCATGCTGCTGCTTTCACACAGTCTGCAACTCACTCGCACTCAGCTGTTTTCTCCTTCACAGTCTCTTCCCCCTCTGCTATCAGCTCCTCCAGGAGGTTGAGCTTGGCATCCCTCTGCTCAGGTGCTTCTTGCCCAAAAAGCTTGTTGGTCATGCCTTTTAAGGAGAAAGTGCGCACTATCTGAGATGGTCAGCAAGAGAAACAGAACAGAAAATGGAATAAATGAAAAGCTATTGCCTTCTGGATTAGTTACATGTTTAAAACACCTGACTGAGTTTATAAATGTTACATTATGTTGCCAAAAGCGTTCACTTATCTGCCTTCACACATGGCCCAACACTATGCACTCTTTTAGGAAGACTTAGGGAGTGTTTTATATTGGATGGGTCATGATGCCTTCTGTAATTCATCTCTAATGTCTTCTATTAGGTTGAAACCAGAACTCTGTGCAGACCAATGCTGTTAGCTCATGCCTAAGGTCTCATTCAGGTCTGTATGGTGCAGTCGTGTCAGACCAGGAGGATGGTTCTAACATCCATCCATCCATCCACCCACCCACCCACAGGACACAATCAAGAAAACACATACAGAGGAAGTTTAAATACATTGAATAAAAACACGTGTACACCTCTGTTTCTCACTCTCCAAAAGAAGGTTTCATGCCTGGACTTATTACAGCAGTGCTATCCTGTCATGTAGGTTAGAATCGCCCTACAGTGTAACCCGTTCCTTCACTACTTTCTGCAGCATTAGTCTGCATAACTATATGCTGGGTTTTATACACCTGTGGCCTTAGAAGTGATCAGAACAGATTAATTAAAGCACTTGGATCCTTTTGCCAACATAAAGTTTGGAATAAAGGACCTAATGTGTGATGCTGCGTGATGCTACATGATGCTGCATGGTGTACCCCGGTGGCCAGCTCCTCACGCTGCTGCTTCTTCGAGATGAGGTCCTGGGACGCCATTTCCAGCTCAAACTGGCTCAGCTCATGTTTTCTGCACACTGCTCTGCAAAGGCAAAGGCAATACTAAATTCCATTTATTTACCTCATACAGTATGTCATAGTAGGGTTAGAAAACAAAATGAAGTGGAGGGAAAATGCTTAATGATTTTGAATATCTGTTCTAAATGAAACCTTAATGGAGTGGGTGCATTAGAATTCAGGACGATTTAAACCGTCTCATTGCATCTCTGGCTGTATTCTGAGGGTGCAGAATACAAAAAAAATAATGTTTTGCTTCTTCAGCCTCTAACAGGTTTTCTCCTGGGATATCCTGGATTTAGAGCCATCCATTTTCACCAGCTCTAACCAGCTTCCACACACACAGTGTTTGTTCTTTGTCATTCCTTGTTTTGTTGTTTTTCCATGAAGATCAAAAAGTTCAAATTTCTCTTAATGAGCAGAGCAATGTGTAGTTTGGCCACCTGAGTGTTTTTGAGAAACTGCAAACAGGACGTGTCGTGACTTTCCTAACAATGGCTTTCTTCTTGCCTGTCTAACTTAAAGTCCAGATTTGTGCACAACTAATACTTTTCTACTGAACAGGTGATCCAACGTTAGCTTTGGATTTCTTCACTTCCTCCAGGGTAACCATGGATATCTTGGCTGCTTCTCTGATTAATGCTGTGAGGCTGTTGTAGAACATAATCCTGTTTTGAACATTCCCTCTGACCTGTTGCTGGGTTCCTGGGTCTCCATGACGATAACTGTTCTGTGATGTTTTCTATCAAACATTTGAGGACAGAAACACAACAGCTGTATCTAGACTTATATTGTGTCACACACAGCTGGACTGTTGTTGACTTCTGGAACAGTCCCAGGGCCATACATGCACACAGCCCCTCCTGAATGTTACCTCACAGCTTCAGCGTAGGACAGATATTCTTTCAGCTGATCAGCATAATGTTCCTCTTCTTCCAAGATGTCGTCTACTGAGGCAGCATAGCTGTAAGTGAATGACCAACATGGTTGCTGTCAGCATGAGGTCTTTCTGCATGTTTTAACTGAAGAGCTTCTCCAGACTATCAGATGAGTTGATTTATTACAAGAGAGTTCTTACGCATCCATGTGATGACCAGCACTCTGCAGTCCATCTCCCATCTCTTTCTCAATGGCACTCCACTCACTGTAGTGAACACACCAATGAATTAATTTTTACAAGGGATCAGAGACACTTATGAATTTGTTCAAACAGTCTTGCATAAGGTCAGCATTATGACTAATAACTGAGACTTCTAAATCACTTTAGTTCAGATAAAGGATGCATGCAGGCATGTTGTCAAACCTGAAGACTCGTCCATAGTTTCCGTGGACTTTGTAAACAGCATACAGTCTATCGGCAACCCTCTGCAGGACAGAGAAAAACTGTTAATCTGCAATGCAAAGGTTGTAGGATCCACTTTGTCATCTGCAGGAATTCTCCACTAATACTGAGCATAAAACATTTTACTAGCATGTTCTAACGATCCCCTAGAAGCTCCTGGATTCTGATGTTCACAGTAATAAAGATGGCAGAGGATTTACATTGGAATGTGTGCTGTCCTACACGTCTCGACTGTAGAACTGCTGAGAGGCTCAGAGGAACAGCCAGGAGTCAATTAACAGGAAGATTTTTCAGTTGTGACATTTTCAGTGTGTACGTCATATTTTGCATGAAGTAGGACTCAGTACTACCGCTGGTGGTTTCTGATAAGCATGACACGACCACGACCAACCGCCCAGGGAGGGATCTTGTGAGGGATGGCATTAGCCCCCCAATAACTCCCTTGTGGAGTTTAACAGCTTCAAAAGATTTTAGGCAATTACAAAAAATGTTTGCGCGCGTGTGTGTGTGTGAACTTACAGTTCGTGCTCGAAGCAGCTGAGAAGTGTGAGACTGAAGCCCATCGCTGTAATGTTTCATCTCCACTAGGCGTCTGAGATGAAGACATTAATGAAATATTTCTAGCATGAAAGCCTCAGCATTATCAATAATTATTTAGTGACAGAAACACTTTTGACCATTTAAGGTTCACAGAAATCTCTATATCAGGGATGTCACCCTCAGTTACACAGGTTGTCAAGATGAAAACCTGGTCCGAGTGAAGGGCCACCCTGAATCCTGCCTCACAGCCCTGCTCTAGAGAGCAAATTCCCACAGGAAAAGCTATAAAAAAAACATCAGGACATTCACTCTGATGGAACAAACTGCCAGAAAACTGTAAAGATGCTGAAACACAGGTTTTTTAACTGAAGGCTGACACCCACATGTTTAGAGTTGCATTTGATTCACAGTAACTGGAACATTGGTTAATTCTACTCTTCATTGAATATTTCATAATAATCTGCAAACAACACCGTAAATGCCATTGTTTATTCTACATGAGTGACAATAAAGACATCTTATCTTAAAAATGTATCTCCTTTGTGGGGTTTAACAGCTTCAAAAGATTTTAGGCAATTACAAAAAATTATGAAACTTTATGGTTTCATAATGTTAGACTTACTTATGTGGACTTCTCACCCTGAAGGTGGCGCTCAAAGCTCTGAGTCTGGAATCTGCCTGCAAAGGAAATGTCAGGAAACTTTCAAACCCAGAGAACACAGAACATCCCAGTGATGACAGAAAGCAGAGCTGCACACCTATACCTTTGCCTGGAATCCTGTCTCATACACCATTTCCTTCCAGCCATGCTCCTGCCACATAAAGTCACAGAGAAATGTTTTTTTACTTTAAGATTTGAGCTCTATAGGATACATATTTGGATCAGGAACAAAGGAGCAACATTCCACACCTTGGTGAGGAAGTGGTAAAGCATCTCGTTATTGGAAAGAACTGGATGAGAGGCCACACGGAGCAGGAAGTTCTCCAGTCCAATCCTGCGCCGCTCCACAAAGTCTGGGTCCATGTTGTCTGCAGAAAGCTTGTGCCATACAAACTCTGCCTGCAAGCAGAAAATTCAACATTACCCCCACCTTTCTGTACACCTGGAAAGGTTTGTAAAATGTGCCAAGCCAGGCTTGGTGAAGGTTCTTGTCTATTATTGTTGGGAGAAAGAAAAACAAGTCATGGTTGAAACTTGTTTTTGTTTATAAAACAGAGTGATGATGGCTGAAAAGCACCTTAAGCCTGGCTTCAAAACCATTCTGATAATCACAAAAAGTCCTATTTACTGAATATGAAGAGTTAATCTGATATATTTAATATGAACCTCACTCAGTTCATCTGATCTAATGAACTAAAGAAAAAATTGTGACTCAATTTACAAGTCCAGATATATGAATTATGATTTATGCAGCTATGATTGTGGAGCTTACAGAGTGAAATTCTCTGGATTGCATGTTTCTTGCTCTCTATACCTTCTTGCACATCCTTCCATAAAATTTATGTTCAAATATGTTTTAGTTCTTTCGATGTGTGTGTTACCTGGGTTGTTACCGTAGAGGTGTGAATATAATGTCAACAAAAAATAAGATATATATTTCATAAGAAAAATTGTTTACCTGATCTAAACCATATTATTTTCAATAAACGAGAGAACAGAATCAAATCCCTGAGAAGACATGCTGTTCTAGATTCTTCAGGTACTTTGAGTCACACCATGTTGGACAGAGAATTACTCCACTGAAGGAGGAAACATCCAGCATCGCCAGTAAGATGCACTGATGTGTCGAGAAAAAAGTCAGCTGAATCATAATATTCCAGAGTCAAATGTGAGACCATCTGTCTAACAATTGATGCTTTGTTTACATTGGGTCATTCAGAAAGACAGTGATACCAAGCACAGCTGAATGCTGTTTAAGCAGGAAATGTGTTGAAATGAACAAACAATGCCACAATGCTGCTTTCCCACTAGGGTAATGCTTTGGGCACGTTATCCCTGAATACATAAAATAACTAATAAATGAGAGGCCGTGGAAGCAGTATTAATGCAGTATTGAAACAATGGATGAGGGACATACATGACATTTTCATGAGGAGCCACCCTGAACTCACCCTCTTCTCAGGCAGAGGAGGAACCACGATGTATGGATATGTAACTATCAGATAGTTCCTCAGCAGTTCAAACTCACTGTATCGCCTCCACAGAGAGTCAGGCGGTGGATTATGGCCTTCAGCAATTGCATCCATTGGTCTTTATATTTTGTTCAAGACAAAAAAAAACAAAAAAAAAACAGAAGGTGAATTCTGCAATATCACAGGAGGAGGAAGTGCAGCTGCACGCATTTTTAAACATCAGGTGTCAAACTACAGGACATCTTCAAACAGCAGCCGGTGGATTACTGTGCTCACCTTGTCTCAACCAGGTACACAGTGTAGGTCTCCTGTATGCTGACTGCATTCTTACCGCTCCTTTTCTCAGCTTCAGCAACACTGATCTCCATCCTCCGCAGGAGACAGGAGCCTTCTGTCAACATCTGTCCCAACATAACAACCCGCGTCAGGATGGAGATGACAGTTAAAACCTTCTGGCTCATCACGGCCACGGAGCTCCGACGTAGCTGCGTAAAATGTTTGTGTTCGTCAGCCCAGTTTTCCTCGCATAAGCGAGCCCTGACGTAAGCTCATGTTAAAAACCACGACACAAAGCGACGTCTCTGCTAAACAAAAAGACGTTAAGCAAGATAAAGCGGCTGTTTACCGTGTTATTTAGGCTCCCGTCAGATGCTGCTAAATCCGACTCATCGTTAGAAGTCACCGACTCTTCCTTCACGTCCTCCGCCATCCTTCCTCATCAGACCACGGGTCCAGTCAGTTCGCCTCGCAGTGTTGCTTTGCGCGCGAATACTAGATATTACGACTCGTTAAGGATTATGATAGAAAAAACAAAAAAAACACAAACTAATTAATTTAAGCACTAGGATAAATTTTCGCTGAACCTTTAAAACGAGGCTTAGTTTTTGTATTCAGTCGGTAGAGAAGACGCGCCATACACAGAAACTACAGTTGTCCTGGGTTGACTCCATACATTTAAAGCCTCTATGGCCGCAAAAAATGAGCACCAATGAGTTGCATAACTGTTCCTCACCAAACGCTAATCTGTTTTTTTTTTTTTTTTAAATTGACAATATTTTTAGTGTTTCTTTAGTGTTAAGCGTTTCAAAAATTATTAGTTTGGTGTAATATCGTAAAACCACACTAGTTATGCTCCTGTATTTATTTTGAAATCAGATCAGTTTTTACCGTAATGCACTGAAGTCACACAGCACAGAGCACCGTGAGGTCAGCCTTCAAATGATGACGGTGAGGATCCAAGACGCATGCGCAGTGAGCATCATCCGACTGAGGAAAGCGACCTAATAATAATAATAATAATAATAATAATACAGAATCAAACTTCCATTTTTAGGACGCTGTGTTTTTCAGCGTCCTAAATGGAAATCCTAATGGAAGCCCATTTCTTGCTTTACAAGAAAAACACAAATGACATGAAAGAAGTAGCTAGGAGATGTGGATAAAAGTAAATGTAAGTAAATATATTTTCAGATATTGGTGTAATAATTTAACCATAACTATACAAAACTACAACGTATTCCATTCGTTCATAATTTATTCAACAAGGGTGGAGGAAGTAAGTACACCCCTTAGTGCAAAAGACTGTAAAACCACCATTTTAATACAAGTGAGTTTGGCTCCAGACAACCAAACTCACTTGTTTGGTTGTCTGGGTGTGAAGACCCCACCCACCCTATTGTTGACCCAGGAAGGTAAGGCCAGTCCTTGTTTTGTTTAGTGTAAAAATTCTACAAATCATGATTGCCAAAACAAATGAAACAAACTTGAAAGTTTTTCAAGATTCAAAACTTTATTTTGAATCTTGAAAAAAAAACCCTTACCCATCATAACTACAGAACACACAACATAAAGGAAAAAAATCATGGCTGAACAAGCAATATATGACATCATTAACCATACATGGATTTTAATTCAGAATTTCTCTCAAAAGTCTGGTTGAAGTTATTGGTAACAGAAAAAAGAAAACTTAGATATCTCCAAATACACACAAGATTGAAAATGTGGTGTCCTGGAATGAGAGCAGTAAAACCTTTGGTCATTTCTATGTTAACCCCACAGAAGGCAGCACCAGGTTGGTGCTGCCTTCTGCTTCTTTCCTAATGATTGATTAATAGTATCAATCGTATAATACAGGGGTGGCCAAGTCCAGTCCTCGAGAGCCACCATCCTGCAAGTTTTAGAAGTATCCTTACTCCAACAGACCGGGATCAGCTCTACAGAGGCCTGATAATGAGCCAGTCATTTGATTCAGGTGTGTTGAAGCAGGGATGCATCTGAAACTTGCAGGATGGTGGCTCTCGAGGACTGGACTTGGCCACCCCTGGAATAGAAGATCCGGTTCCTCTCAGGTCCATCCTGCTCTATTGCTCCTCCAGCTTTCCTTCCATCCACCTGTCTGTAAAAGTCACATCATACAACATTTAATTTCCCTTTTAGGAATAAAAAGTATTTTTAAATTGAACTGAAGTTATTTAAGTTCCACCATTAAATTCAGTTGATGTAGAATTTATTAAACTTTAGTCACATCTGAACTGATTGGAGATGGGAAAATCAAACAGCTCTAGAACTTGTTGTGGAACAAATCTTCAGAGAACATCTCAGTCAATCAGAATGGAAGAAAAAAAATATTTGTAATTATTTCAAATAAGCCACGCAATCAAACTCCTAGGAAAACAGTATTGCAGAGTTTTAATAGGCAGATTAAGTGAAAAATAAAGCAACAAACTGACTGGTACATTGTTAGATTAAAAAGGAGAAGCAAATGAAACATAATTTATGAAGATGTTTAGCCCCGTCCATATTTTAGACCTTAAAACCATTCTCACTGTACGGCAACATGACTGTTGAATGGACATGTTGCTGATATTGCAGCCTGGTATGCAGCTGCAAAATCATGAAGGCAACATTATTTAACTCCATATTATTATGTAATCAAGATCTTCTGGAAGCCCATTAATTGTTTTGTGTGTCTATTGGTACAGTGTTATTGTTCTGTTGTAGGCTAAGAATGTAATCAGGGACAGAAAGGCCATGATTCCAAGAACTAATGAGATGCATCAACTTTACTAATTATTTATGAAACCCCAAATTATTACTCATCAGTCATCATCTGATCTGCAGCTCATAAAAGCATCCTGAACTGATTGAAATAGTGTTTTTATTAGTATGTGTTACTGTTGGCTGGATGGAAATTGTTAAGGTTGAATTAGATTAAAACTGAATCAAGTTTAGATAAACAATTCCAATCTTTCTGACCACACACTTCAGCAGTCACTTTTCAAATTTAAATAAAATAGGCAATGTATGGTAAATGGTTTGCATTATTGAGCAAAAACAGTTTTATAATGGAAAATAAGACTGTTTTTATATTTCAAAGCAAATATAAAAACATTTCATTTTGGAAGTCCAGGTTTTTTGTTTTTTTTGTCTTTTAGAAAATTGGATAAAGTTCGGAAACTATCTTTTTCCATACATATTAAGACTTTTAAAAACACTGAAAGCAAACTCCATATTTTCCACATTTTTAAGGACTTCAAACAAATTCACCAACAGTTTTTCAAAGAACTGACTTTCCATCGCCTCCAAAACTTGCATGAAAGACTTCTAAAGGCGCTTACTGAAGACCAATCACAGTGAAACTCCAATGTGTTGACAGAGAGAGATCGGTTAATGGACAGAAAAATAAAATCTGAATCGAGATAAATGCTTTGGAATAAATACATATGTGCAAATTTACAGCTAGCAGGTAGAGTTACATTCCTCTGCCTTGAAGCACATCTCTGCCCCCCAGTGGGAGGGGCTAAGTCCTCATGAGGCTCACTCCACCTTCCCTCCACCCAGAGGGAGCAGAATGTAGTCCAGTCAAAGGCCAGGTTTCACGGCCGTTCAGGGCTCTGAGGCTCATCCTGTGAGCCAACAAAGAAGCAGACTTGCTGTGGGGAGGAGGGAGCACCGAGGGAGGAGGAGGTAGACGATGGGATGTCCCAGTAGTTGCTGTGGAGGTCAAAGGAAGAAAGAGCAGGAACGATGGTCTGTGTGGGACTTTCAGGTTCAGAAGGGAGCGGCGGGACGCTCAAGCACTTCCTCAGGCAGCGATCACTGCACAAGAGAACAAGAGATTATAAATGAACAGATCTGATCTGAAATCATTTAAGAACAGATAGAGCCACTTATTTTATTTTTACTATCTGACATGAAACCAGACTAAATATTTTATTTTTAAATCAGTTAGGGTCATCAAAATAATTTGTATTTCTTAAATTCCAGGATAATGTGAGACTTTCTGCAAAGTCAGCCACTTGTACCTCTCTCCACTGAGAGCTTCAGGTCGGGTATTACCTGGTGGGGTCTGGCCTGGTTGGGTCTAGTCTGACCTGGTCGGGTTGGGTTGATATGCTATTTTATGGTTCAGCGTGTTCAGGAGAGCGTGTCCACTACCAGTTGGAATCTCACTGGCCTTCAGTACTAGTATTAATTTCACTTGAAGGTTATTTCACTTGTAATAAGACATTATTCCCATGTTATAGTGCATTAATTTGCCAGTCCAACTAGTAATTTTTACTTTGTGTAAAATCTCTCTGCTACGCCACAGCTTCTCCTGGACTTCCATGAATGCTAAAGCTAATTAACACGGATAAATGGTTTTCGTGGAACAATAAATTGTTTCTCCACATCCTGAGCATCAGGAACACAAGGATGATTGACAGCGCTTAGACCCTCCTCCTGACTCTGGTTGTTTCTGAGCGATGCATTTCTTCAGACAGCAATAGTAGCTCAATCCTCCCACAAATAATCTGTCTCTTATTGTAGTGTCATAACATGGTGACACTATTAACAAATATTTTTGTAAAAGTTACTAAAGCTTTAATCTGGAAAAATATCTATGTATGGATATAGGAGTGGGCATTTATCTTATCATTTATCAGTTATTGTGGTAAATTTCTTGTCATGATAAAAATGTTAATTATCGTTGTCACGATAAATTCCAATTAATGATGTTTAAAACCCTCCAAAGCTGTTCATATTGTCAGAATTGTTAGTTTGACTATTTTCTCCACTGTTTGTTCATTGATTATCAATAATCAAATCAACTGTGAGCAGCTCAGTGACACACAGTGCACTGCTTTCAGTGACTGGTATGGTAAAGAAGTGTATGTGAAATTAAATGTTTTTAAGAGAAGGACTTGTTTGTGTGGGTCTGTGATTGCTGTGCCAAGCTGTCCCAGTCATACAGTTACCAAAAATAGTAACATTGCAAATTGTTCTTATTGTAGTGTTTATCATTATCACAATGGACGTTTTATTGTGGTAAAACGTCCATATTTGTTTCCCTCTCCTTCAAGGAAACAAATAGACTGGTCAATTGAAATGTACCTTTATCCAAGTTTTCCTCAGCTTGGATACTTGGACCTACTACAGGCCCACTAAAGACTTTAAAGTGAAGTAATGGATGGTTTCAGGTGCTTCACCTATTGGCAGCAGCTGCGCTGGGTTTCCAGGCCTGTCTGTACACGTCACCTGCCACCCCAAACAGCCAGCGCACATCAGCAGGCACCTCTGGGATCCACTCCACAAACCTATCGCGCAAACACCACATGTTCACATATATCATATTCTATGAAGAAATGTTTAATACCCACAGAATGTTTAGCAGTTACTGTCACATTACAGCTACTACCCTATGTGTATTTAATTGTCATTTGGAACTGGATGGAAAATCTAAACTTTTAATAAACATGTTGCGGATCCCTCCAGCTTACCTCTGGGCCACAGAATACGCAGACTGGACTGGAAGTGTGTATGGCATCAGCATATAGGAAGCAACTCTCAGTGGCAGCATGCCAGACACTCTGGCATAAAGGCCCGATTTGTCTTGGCAGGCCTCACAGAACACTGTCAGACATGATGAGGAGGATTATTCAGCTGCATGCTGAGGCATCATCTTATCTGCAATGATCAACATTCATACTTAAGAGTCAACATCCCACCTTTCTTTATGTGAGTGGGCAGAACAATGTGTTCATCCAGCCACCAGTGCTTGTTGTGCAGCAGGCGGAGTCTACGAAGCACCCACTCCTTGGTGCTCTCAGCAGGCTTGGAGCAGCAGCTGCTGGAGTCAGAGCCAGGGCCAGAGCCGAGGCCGATTCCAGAGCTGTCTGGCAGGCTGCGACTGGGGCAGTCCAGCATTAGCAGGTCTGGCAGCACAAACACACACAGACCACACAGCTCAGGCTAAGTGCAGCTCAGACAAGGCTGCAGTACAACATGGGACTCACTGTTCTCCTGAAGGAAGCGCAGAGCATCCTTGTAGCCGCTCTGACACATGTCAGCCAGGACCTGAGGGAGAGGAAGGCATCAGGTCAGAGGCTTTGTTTCACCTGCCACTGCTATTTCTGACTACCTGCAGGGTAGCATAAATTTTTCAAAATAAGACTATAAGAAAGAAGAAAATAAATCTAAATTTGTTCTACAAATATTGTTACATCATTTGGATGAGTTTCTTAACAGCTTCTTGTGTTTCACGATTTTTGGTCAACATTGAAATCAGAATCAGATTTATAAGTTTGTGCACAAAAACAAGCAATTTGACTTCAGTTCCACTTTTACTCTGATTGAAGACATTTCAAATAGAAAAGGGTATAATAAAAAAGATAATTTTACATATAAATATGCACATGTATGTGTTTATAGAAAGAGAAGAGTAGGCTGAATTTGTGAAAATATGCATAGTATGACTCTGACTGTTGAGTCTCACAAACATTCTGGACTGGTGATCTCATTACAACTAAATGAAAGTCCAAACTGAAAAAAAGCTATTTGGATTTTGATGAAAACGGATGAACATAATCACTTAACTGTATTTAAACCGATATAAAGTTTTGTGTTACATTCCTGATCAGCACCAAAGATGTTTTTTTTGTCCCAAAAAAAAAACATCTTTAATAAAATGCACCATGATTAGGAAAAGGACAGGAAGCCCATTTACAAAGTGTCAAGTTAAATCTGAATGAGCCAGGTTTGTGTGACCACCTGGGGGCAGGAGAGTTAGCATCTTCTGAAGTTGTGGGATGGACCACTTGTCAGTCTCATACCTTATTTGGAAATGAGACCATTGCAATCCGGAAGTGAAGGGGGCGCCATTTCCTATACTTCCGTTTTTATTTTCTTTTTAAATCTGTAATACATTTTCACCTTTAGGAAGGAGTTTCACTCTCAGAAAGTATTTGAACTTCTTTCTTTTATTTACTTCACGGCAGCTCACAGTTTTTAGCAAATTCTGTAGCTTTCGGTGTACTTCTAAATCTGCTCCTTAGTCGCATCTTTTCGGGCTTGCGACTGCCTCTGGTAGCGTGGGGGTGGTAACACAACTAATATAATTAAATTACTAAATCAGAGTACCACGTCTTTTTATTTACTATTAATTCTGGCATTACTGGTACCATAAAAGATAAATTATCTTATAAAACAACATATTTTTTTCATTTTCTTAAGGAAGTAGAGCTAATTAAATGAGATAAATGAGAACTGAAAGTGATTCCAGTTTCACTTGATGGCCAACCTGTTGAAACTGTGGCAAATTTTAAATTCCTTGTGTCATTCCTGGACAGTCAGCTCAACTTTGCTGAAAACACTGACTATATTTTTAAGAACCGTTTTCAAAGACTCTACCTTTTAAGAAGGCCCGGGGGTTACGCAATTTGAGGTTGTGTACAACCTCTAGTTAGGTAGAGGTTGTTGAGTTAAAATGTTAAAACTAAACATTTTAACTTGAGTTTTAACTCATCTCAAGTTGAAACAACATTTTAACTCAAGTTTTAACTTTTCATCTCCTCAGAAGTATAGGAAATAGCGCCCCCTTCACTTCCGGATTGCAATGGTCCCATTTCCAAATAAGGTATGAGACCGACAGTGGTCCGTCCACGGTCCTTTCTGTTTGCTGCAGCAAGATGTACTTGGGGCACGAACAGCACTATCTCCAGGTTCTAAATGGTTTCCTGAGGAAGAGCAGAGCATTGTGGGAGTTTCTACCTTGGGCTCAGGGGGAAACAGAGCTCTGCTGAGGCGGTACAGGTTCCCCATGTTCATCTGGATACTGGTGTTAGTGAAGCGGAGCTCATGGAAGCTGGTGGAGTTATCCCGAGGGCAGATGTCGCTTTCACCAGAGAAGGGCGAGATAGTGATGGTGTTCTTCAGCTCCGACTGAGGCAGGTTATCACTGATTCCACCGTCCACATACCGCTGCACATGCGCACACACGCGTACACACAAACGCGCACACACATGCGCACACACAGGGAGATGTTCAGCAAATAGGTGAATTTTCTGTGAATAATTAACAATTCCACAATTCACATTTCGCAGAAAACAGAACACTCAACTGTAGGGGAACTTCTACTGAATTACAGTTAGTATCATCATTAATCTTAATGTTTAATGATGATATATCATATCTTTAAACTTAAATTTAAAGGAACTCTGTTTCAGCTTTTTTACAGTTATCTGGAAGTTTGTTTGTGGTGCAGCTGAATGCTGCTTCTCCTCATTTGGTTCTGATTCTGGGGATGCATATCTCACATATCATCAAATATCAGAAAGGGTATCCAACAGTTTATCTGTTAGATATCCTTTCTGTTTATCTGACAATTCAGATGGTTGTTACTTAAATTTAAAAATTTAAATTTCCTTTAAATTTTGACTAAAAACCCACCTGTTTAGAGTTGTATTTGAAATGTAATCAATTATGAATTTAATGATGTCACTTGACTTAATGTAATGTTTTGATTGTTGATTCTATGTTACATGACTTTGTGTTTTTGTGTTTGTTATGATGATTTGTTATGATGTAAAGCAGTGACTTTGTTCATGTAACTTTCTCTCTCGCACAGTGGCCAAGATTGTCCAAATATTTTCTTGTTGCTGGTCTGGAAGCAATGGGTCTGCTATTCATTGAGCACAAGCTTATCTACTAAAATTGTGCGGATCACTTCTGGTTCAGATTTGTGGGAACTATTGATATTGATCATGTATTTATCACATTATATATTGTTATTGATTTGTTGTCCAGCCCTATATCCAAGAGTGAAAAGCTTCCTGGTAAAACAGGACCTGAACCTGAAAAAGGACTTTTTCACTGTAGCAGCTCCAGTCATACAGTTCCTGGAAAAACTATTAGAAAAAGGTCCACATTTGTCTCACCAGTCCACAGAATATTTGTGCGAGAATCCTGGGAATTATCACGTTTTTGGCCCTTTGGTCAGAGTTCAACAGAGGCCTCCCATGGCCTATATGGAGCAGATCCAAGGCCAAAACCAGTGGTGACCCAACAGAAGCATTGAAGCAACAGAAGGTCCGGCACTGTTTCCTGTGTTCTCCATGTGTACTCATGGTTCTCAGTGTGGTTCTCTGCCATCCCAAAGCCTTTTGACATGGCTTTATAAATCTGTCCAGACTGATAATGTTAATTATGCTGGTTCTCATCTGTTCTTGAATTTCTTTCATAATGTGCAGATGCTTGAGATCTTTTAGACAACTTCAGTATGCCACGTTCTATTAAGGGCTTCTTGATTTAAAGCAAAACTAATTCTTTTGATGCAGTGCAAGTCAAGGCTGGGGGACTCCCAGAATGCACTGGGAGTATTCTCCATTTTATTTACTGACACAGGATCCTCACCAATGGCAATATGAAGCCTGTGTCCAAAACACACTTTCTGTAATTAATGTGCAATGACAACATTGGCAATGACTTGTGAAGAAACAATAAAGCATGCAAGTTTCTCATAGTGACTTCTCCTGTGTATTCATGTCTATGTCCTATTTCACTATCTGCAGTTCTTATTCCTCAAACAAACACATCTATTCACAGAAAAGATAAGGGCAAGTAAACATCCCTGTGGACAGGACACAGTGCACTGACCCTATACATAGCACATGGAGGAGACTTCCTGTCCATAAACTCTAACCGTTTTGTCACAAATAACAGATCCTGTGGCATTGTGAATGCAATGTTCAGGAAGCAGAATAAGGGAAGAGAAGACAAGGTTCTTACATGGTTTACATGTCCGAGACACAGATGTGATTTCAGCTTCTATTTTTATCAATAATCACAGGCAACATAACATCCCAGTAAAGTGAGCTATCCTTATGCTTACTATGTATTCAGTGTCTCACAGTAATTGCTTCAGTGATCTCAGGTTTATCTGGATTCTTCCCAAAAGCTGGACTGTGGCATGTGAAACCGTTTTATATATTTTACTTTCCCTCACTTTAAACATGGCATGGCGCTAAAGCTGCTTTTACTTCTCACTTTTTATCACTTTTATAAAAGAGTCTTTTGTACTACGTTCAGGTTAAGCTTTCAGAATTTTATTAAAATATCCTTATGTAGTTTTTATCTTTACCAGTGATCAGTTTCCCACAACACCTGTCTGTTTTTCACTCTTTATTTAGGCTTTTTAAAGCAAGTACATATTTTTCCCAATACACACAAAAGTGGAAAACTTTCGTAAAACAAGAATGACCAGAAGCAAAAAGTGGGCCAGAAGTTCCTAGTGAACTGTTGAGCAGGTGTCCCCTTGTAGGCTTTAGCGGCATTTCCCAACAGGGGTTTCACCGCGTTGTTTACTAGTGTGGAGGTACAGTGGGTAGAGCTTCCCTCTTCCCCTTTCCCTTCAGGGGCTCAGGAGCATTCCGTGGTTTTGAGGGGATGAAAGCCTGCTGGTCGCCTTTCTTGTACCACTGGTTTTTAAATGCATAAAAACCCATCGTCACGCCTCACAAAGACTAGGGTTGAGTTAGTAAGCTTCTTTGATAGGCAGTTGGCAGGGACACACTGCGGGTGATTATTTTGAGTTTTGACGAATTAAATTGTCACTTGTCTGTCGTTATAAACCATGGATCAGGTTGAGGCTTTTAATGGTTAAAACCATCTTGGAGATATGTGCTAAGAGCAGTTATGATCTTGCCTTGAATATGATCGGCACTTTTAGAAATTTTTAATTTGTTTGAGGTTGATGTGTGTAAGCCTTGTCAAAACTCGTCTCCGTCTTTAAAGGAGACTGTCACTAGTTTGTCTGGTGGACAGCAAATGGACTTGTTCAAGCTTCAAGTTCAGTGGAAGGAAAAAGTGTGCTTCCAGACTGGTTGTGAAATGGCTGTTCTGGTGGAGGAGTTAGCCCACGTTTTGTTTGAATTCCTTAAGAGTATGGTGCTGGACCATGCCAGGGTTGTTGTGGGTGTGGCTCTCCCTGTTTTGTGTGGTCATATGTGGTGAGGAGAACCCTGAGGAAAATTTGGAAAGCAGTGATGTGACCTTTCGGTGTTGTGGAAATCTCGGCTCACTATTGGTTGATGCCCTTTTGGTGTTGCTGGCTATGAGACAGCAGTAACTTTGAGTGTGGTGCTGGACCATGCTAAGGGTGATGGTGTTGTGGGTGTCGCTCTCCATATTGTGTTGTATATCTAATTTTCTCAACTTTCAAAAAGGACATAGCCTCACTTATCCACATTGTGCTGGATGGAGCTCTAGTTGATTTCCAGTTACAGAGGAGGTGGCGCCTAGCGATCGGTCATAGAGGTAAAAGCTATCACTTCCAACTCTCTTGCGGAGTACTGACTATATTGCTCTGGGAGACCAAAGATACCAGTATGAGCTGAAGTCTCAATAGTTCTCAAAAGTACAACAGACATGGTGCAAAAGTAAATTTGCTAGAAATTTGTGAGGGCTGAGCATGTGAAAAACATATGTGCAAGATTGCAGAGTGAGTTTCCACAGCGGTCGCAAACATCTACCACATTTGGGTAGAACCGTGCCAGCCTTTGTTTTTGAATAATGACATCTGAATGCCACTTTGAACTGTACCAAGCTCAGGCGGGCACATATAGAAGTTTTGTGAATGGCTGTCAGGGCAACCTCCCACCAATGATCATCAAAAACCAGCCCCAGTTCAGGCTCCCAGGCTCTCCTGGTGTTTGGAGCTAAAAAGACATCATATGATTGAATCGAGTTATAAATCTTTAAAATTAAAGACCTTTGCAGGGGGTTAAGTTGTGTAAGTTTGCCCCACGGCTGCTCAGGTAGCCGGTGAGGGAAGTTGGGAAATAAGGATTTTACACAAGCCCTTATCTGGAAGTATCTAAACAAATGGGAGGGTGGGAGATCGAATTCAGAAGCCAAATCAGTGAAAGAGCAAAACAACCCTTCCCTATATACAGTTGTGGTCAAAAGTGTACATACACTTGTAAAAAATCATAATGTTATGGCTGTCTTGAGTTTTCAATAGGTTCTACAACTCTTATTTTTCTGTGATAGAGTGATCGGAACACATACATATTTGTCACAAAAAACAGTCATAAAATTTGGTTCTTTCATAAATTTATTATGNGTTATTGGTTTGGCCAGAGGGATTCACAGCGGTTGGACCTGTAAGCAAAGCCAAATTGAGGCTGAGGGACATGAATGTGCTTCTAGTTAACACCAGGGTATATCAACTGAATTAGACCAGAAAGCAATTTTAGTTATGTTAGCTGCCCAATAATAAAACTGAAAATTGGGTAGGCAGAGACCACCATAAAGCTTACAGTTCTGAAGTATTTTTTTTTGTCTTACTATGGGTGTTTAGCCATTCCACAAAAAATGACAGATAGCTGAATCTAATGATTTTAAAAAACTTCTTGGTAAAAATACAGGTAGACATAAAAAGAAAAAGAAATTTTGGCAGGATGTTAATTTTAACAGTACTTATTCTCTCAACCAATGAGAGTGGGAGGGACCCCCATTTTTGAAAGTCGTTTTTAATGTCCACCAAGAGTGGGAGAAAATTTTTAGAGTACAAAGACTTAAAAGATCTGGTTATGTTGACCCCAAGATACTGAAAACCTGAAGGGCACAGCTTAAAAGGAACATCAGATTGGGATAGCTGCAGGGCTAAATAGTTAACAGGATAACACTTACTCTTGGCGACAGTAAGAGTCGCCAAGAGTTATTACAGGTTATTAACTTTATAACCTGAGAACTGGCCGAATCTGTGAAAGAACTTAACAATTGTGGGGCAGGTTCCTATTGGATTGGTGACGTATAAAAGCAAATCATCTGCATACAACGATAGCCTTAGTTCTGCATGACTCCTGGTGATTCCACTAACACTGGGAGAGGTTCTCAGAAAAATACTCAAAGGCTTTATTGCAAGTGCAAACAAGAGGGGCGACAGGGCGTAGCCCTGTCTGCAACCTCTATTTAAAAAGAAGTATTCGGATCGGTTGTTATTGGTAATAATACTGGCACAGGGCAGTGTATAAAGAAGGCGTATCCACGATATAAAATTTTTACCAAATCCAAATTTAGTCAAAATGGCAAACAGGTATATCCATTCAACCCGATCAAACGGTTTTTCAGCGTCAATTGATATGACAACCTCAGGCGCTACTGTAGTCTCCCTCGAATAAACAACATTTAACAAGGTGCGAACATTGTAATAAAGTTGACGCCCCTTTATGAAGCCAGTTTGCTCCTTGGCGATAATTGTCGGAAGAACTCGATCAAGTCTCTGGGCCAGGGCCTTTGCTAGAATCTTTGTGTTCACATTCATTAAAGATATTGGCCTATAGGAGGTACAGAGGTCAGGATCCTTGTCTTTCTTTAAGAGAACACTGATAGAAGCCTGTCTTAGCGAAGGGGGAAGTGAGCAGAGTGTCATAGACTCAACATAGACAGAATGAAGCAACTCTTAAGGTATTTTGAACGTGTTGAAGCAATAAGTACATGTCCTGTTTTAGCTGCTCTACCATTCTTTGGCAGTCCTTTTAACCAGTGACCAGACATGATGGGCACAGCAACTTATGGCTGTGGGACATGAAGGTTGATGTGACAACGGTCCTCCTGAACATTAAAATCTTCGGTAATGTATTACCAGCTCAAACATTTTAAATTTGTTTATTTTTGAATTTTTAAAGGCTCCCCTTTGGGGCCCTTTTCTTAAGGGTGGGGGTGTTACAGCCCTGGGCCTTGTGGGCCTGGGTTGCAAGTCTTGTTGTCTGTCTTTGTGCTCCTCCCCCTTTACAGGTGCTGCTGATTTGTTAATGGGTGAGCACAGAGGATTTAAACCTGGCTGTCTCCACCTTCTGGGTCGCTTTTGGCGTCCACTCTGCTGCTTAACGCTTGTGGTGCTCTGTTGTCGGCCTCAGCTTCCCTCCTTTTGCACATTTGCGTTTGTCTTTGTTTTTGCATTTCAACACTTCCATATGCTCTCATACAACACATCCAAGTATTTGCATTACACCACTGATACTGACATCCACAATCCATTGTTGTTTTTGTTAATAAATATTCCTTTTAGTGCACTTTAACCCCTGCATTGCCTCTCGTTTTGTTTTGGCCTTGAGCCAGTCATAACATGAACTTAGAAGAAGCCTTACCCAGAAATCTTTTCAATTATAATCACAGGGAAATGAAACTTTCTCCACAGAGTGGATCTGTTCAGGTGTGCAGCCATTGTTTTTGTTTTGGGGTATCAGTTTTTAGTGAATTCCTGGTGACAGCCTTCTATCAAGATAGTAGTGATTATCTGGTGTTATCACCAGTTTACATAGCTTTTTCTGCCACTCTTACATGCGCATTTCTGAGACCATACTCCTTAAATTATTTGGTGTCAGAACTCTTCTAAGTAGATACATGTATGCTGCATGAGACAGCAGTACCCCTCCCCTCTCCCTGGTGATCCTGTGTCCCCTCTGGCCGTTACTTATCTACTATTGATCTCTATATGTTAAACAGTTCGCTGAAAATCATTTGCTTGTTTGTGTGTTAAAGTGAAACTTCTAGAAGACTGAACTGTACTTTGCAACATTATTATACATGAATTTATCTGGTGGATTATTATCTACTTCCAGAGCAGTGCACTTAACTTTACAGCTTTATCACTGCGTTGAGGATCCAATCTAATCTGGGAGACTTTGTTTGAACTGAATGACTGTGGAAGTCAATGTGACCAGTAACAGGAGCTCAGTCAGAATGCTGGTTGGGCTCCAAATCAAGAGGTCAAAACAGCTGTTGAATAGCTTAGTTATTATATGTTTTATTACAGATAATAGGCAATTCAGAACTCTAAATGATTTTACCTGAAGAAAACTTAAATTATTCTGTTTCAAAGTTAACCAGATTTATGTTTTTTCAGAATTTCATGAAATCAAAAATGAAGTGTGACTTAGATTTATGATAAATCAAGCATTGCTTTCATTAGACCTGATATAGTTGAAATTGCATCATTATAATTACTGTTTTTCCCTGTTTAGTGAAAACAAACATGGGTGTGTTTGTTTTGAGCCCTACTAATAATCATAAGTAGGGCTGCAACTTAGTAATCAATTATTCTGACACATTTAATCAAATAAAAAAATGGTACATTCTTCAGATTTTTCATTTAACCACTTCAGCATTTTTGTGCAATATTAGAAATACATTAAAAGATGCAAATAAACAAATAATCCCCTTTTAAATAAGAAATAAACATTTCACTGTTTTAAAAGAAATAATAGAATTCTTTTAGTGAACGCTTGATTATTTGTAGCAAAAGAAAAATCCTTCTACTGTCAACATGTGACAGTAGTAGTGCTTAACTGAACATGTATATATTTTTGTACAGTTTTGGCTTCATTACTGTGTGCAGTGTGCAGTTCTTTCAGCAAATGCCTGTTTTTTTTAGTTTGTATACTCCAGTTAACAATTAATCAATTACTAAGTAAGTTATTTGATGATTAAATAATCAATTAATCTAATTAATCATTAACCCTCATCTCTAGTAACATTACACCTACCACTCCTTTGAAGGATGGCGGAATCAGTCCACAGTAGATGGGGATGAAACAGCTGCAGACCAGAGCCTTATGACAAAACACATGGTTAACGCCGGTCCAGTCAGAACACCGGGACACTTTCAGTGCAAACACCATTACACACACACACACCTGGATGAGCTCCTCTTTGGAACTGAACTGTGACACCAGCACGTTCTCTCCGTCTGATACTCTGGTCAGAGAGACGCAGAGCCTGCCAGAGGCCAGGATGTGAGCATCAGAGGGCAGGTCCCGGTTCAGGCCGGACCTCAGGACCTTCACCAGGTTGAAGGTTGGATGGAGTGGGCCCAGGTTTCTCTTCCTGGCTTCCTTTGCCACCTCGATGACGTCCTCACAGCATTTCGCTGGGACAGACACAACAGCAGCACACGATCAGTACTTTATGGCCCACGTGAACCGTTTCTCATGACAGAGGTCAGAGCAGCCTATTTATCAGTCAGCGTGCAGAGGTCGGTAGAGACCGACAATTGTTTGTTGATCGCTTCCTACAATTATGCTTATTCATGAGAATGGGAGTTAGACTGGCTTTGACTCATGCAGAGGGAAGTTAACTTTTGAACAATCTGCTCCAAATCACTTTTCCTGTCTTCTGCAGCATTCATAAACTGTAATAATATGTAACACTGAAGCCTCACATATCAACAGTAAGCAACAAATACATGTCAATAAAGGCTTTTATTATATTCTATGAAGAAGTAGGAGTAAAGTAATCACTATTTTCTTACCTATGCATGCTTGGCTTGCGAGTACTGAGGCGGTGAGCGCCCCGGCAGAGGCCCCGTACAGCCGAGTGGCTCCTTTCACAAGGTACGGGGCTTTCTCCAGCAGGCAGCTGGCCACTCCGATGTGGTAGATCCCCAAGAAGCCGCACCCGGCAAAGGACAGGTTCCAGCCGGCCTTCAGGTCGAACATGGCGGGACATGCCACGGCTAGGGAACCCTGAGTTGGGACGAGACGGGACGGGACCTGGAGCTACTGTCTCTGCTGCTAGCCGAGAGGAAGCAGTAAACACCCAGCTTATAAACAACCTGAGATGCCTTCACGGACCGTCTGAATTATTACTGACTGGTATTGTGAATATGTTTTCATATTACACAAGCAAAAGCTTCTTCAAAGTTCTTTAATTATCGAATATATGTTCTTCTCCTTTTTCTTGATGTTTTCATGCTGAAGCTGGCTGCAGAGTGAATATTCAGACGAGATTTTCAAGCTGGAGTAAATACCTCATACCCTGCAAGCACTGTACGCACCATGCATTGAATAGATTTCGGACTATAAGGATCCAGACTTTAAGCTCAGAATTATAAATTATAAGTAAAAAACAATCTGAATTCTTTTTTTCCATTCGCCCCAACACTCTTCCACAAAACTGTGAGCTTAACTAAATAAATAAATCAGGTTTCTTTGAACGCAAAGTGAACTACGATGCAATAAGCGCAAAAATCACTTTGTTGTTACAGTCATAGAAGAATATTATTACTATTATTTGTTCTGGAATCCGAATGTCGTACTGAACTGGAACGCACCACGAGGGTCTCTGTCGGCATACGTCAGATGACGGTGATGTCACTCTTTGCTCTGTTAGAAGCGATCCAGTCTCTCACTGTCCTTTAGTCTTGGCTTTAGTCGTACAGGTCGCGTTTCTCGGAACCTTACTAGAACCTTTAACATATCAGAGGACGCTGAGTTTAGCAGCTCTTCACTTAACTCACCAACAGCAACGAGGACCAAACAGTTCTTTACGGATGAGGATTGGGGCCACTGAAAAAAAACAAAAAACAAACAAACAAAGAATTCTGAGAAGAAAGTCAGAATTCTGACTTTAATCTCAGAAGTCAGAATTCTGAGATTAAAGTCAGAAATCTGAGATTAAAATCAGAATTCTGAGATTAAAGTCAGAATTTTTTTTTTCTTTTTTCCAGTGGCCCTAATCCTCTTCCGTAGTTCTTGGTTAAAATGCAGTGTGTCATGATATTCCTGCCTTTCAACTCACAAGCTGTGAGACTGAGCAGGTTTGAGTTTGCAGTCTGAACGTATTCTTTGTCAAGAGACAGTTGAATAGAATTTTTCTGTTGGATTAATGCTTATAGTTTCTAACCAGGGGTGAAAGTAGAGGGGTACGGTAGGGTACTGCGTACCCCTAAAAGATTTAGCGGGGGTCCGCAGTACCTGCAAGAGAGAGGAGCGGCTGTCTGCTGTAAAAAATCAGTCGATGCACTGTGCAGCCGTGAGTTCGCCCACTAATCAGCCGTGACTGGTTAGTTTTTCAAGAACAATCCAAAACAGACTTAATCAGTTAATAAATCGCATATCAAGCCTGAAAACCTGATATCGTATAGTTTTTAACGTAATCTGTGTTCTGCTCTAGGAGCGAGCGGTTGCTACGGCAAGGGTGTGCTTAAACAACGAAGAGAGAAAGAGTAAAAAGGTGCGAGTGGTTTTGAGTTGATCACCTGTTCGAGTTATTTTACCTTTGTTTACCTTTGCTGTGGCGCTTTACAGCCACCTGTATTTTCTGAACGTTCAATAAACGACAAACTTGGACTAATTATCTAGTTCTTTGTGAGTATACATCTGTAGGAGCCATTTATCCTTTGGTATGTATCGCCACCAGGGGGCGTATTTAATTTTGAGTTCTGAGTATCTGATGGGGGAAGGGTTATTTAAGGTCAATCATCATTCTGTTCAGGTGTTGTTAATAGGCAGAGGCAAACAGTTTTCTACTGTGCTTGGTTTGGATTTATGTTGAATTTATGTGGATCTTAAGGGAAACAGTAAGACAATGGACATTGTACTGAAAATAAATGACTTTATTTTATGTCAAACGTAAGATCGGCATCATGAATCTTAATTGAGCGCACGTAAAACCAACGCCTTTCAAGAACAACCACCAGTAGCCTAAAATATAGGATTTTAGCTACAANGGAAGACGAAGTGGAAGCTGCAGGATCTTCAGAACAAACAGGTCATGATGCTAGGCTACTGATTATCCCTCTGTCTGGACACAGGATCAATAGAAGCAGTTTAAAAGCTAAAATTAATGGTTATTTGCCAGACATGGAAAACTGGGATGCACTCCATGCCATGATGTTCAGAATTTAGGTTTCATGGCATCTCAACGTGTCAACATTGCAGCCAGTGGGTTGAGGGATAACCTGTGATAACCTTATATATGCATACAGTGATGCCAATTGGGCAGGTGATGTATCAGATCGAAGAAGTACAACAGATTACTGTATGAGTCTAAATAAAGTTGGTCCATTAGTCTCATGGAAGACCAAAAGACAGCCTACAGTAGCTTTGTCTACATGTGAAGCAGAGTACATGGCATTAGCTGCTACTGTACAGGAATGCTTATACTTGAAACAACTGTTGTTCAACATGGATGGTCTGGATTATTTAGCTAAGATTTATGAAGACAATCAGGGTACCATATCCTTAGCCAAAAATCCTGTATATAGACAAAGATGTAAACATATTGATATTAAATATCATTTTGTCAGATCAGTTGTAAATGAAGAAAAAGTCTTTCTAGAGTACTGTCCAACCAATGAAATGGTTGCAGATGTACTAACTAAACCAGCAACAAAGGTTAAGTTAGGGAAGTATGGAATGTTTATGTTTGGTGTATCATGAATGTATTTTGGTTGAAATATTAAGAGTCAGAGGAAGTTACCCAAATGTGAGCAAGTGGGGGTGTTGACATTATGAATGTTTTGTGCTCTCATTTGTTGTTGTTTTTATCATTATTGGATTATTGTGTCACATCACGTGACTTGTCTAATTTAACACACTCATGTACAATAAAGGGTGTGTCCTTCAAATAAAGGAGGAACAACACGAAAGCCAAACTGAGTGAGTCTCATGCTGTCACGTTGAACGCTGTGCCGAAAAGTGATTCTGCTAACAAACACGTTTTGTTGATTTTTTTTTTTTCTGTTGTTCTTTAAGAAAGTTACGAACGTTTTGATAAGGAGCCAGAGGAGGACGTTCTGGTCTCAGCGTCCTGGCGGCGTTCAGTTTGTCACCTAATGCCGAGATCAACTCAAAACCTTCCGCGATCGACGTATTGCAGCCCTGCTCTAGCAAAGCACGAACAGTTCAGAAACAATATGAAATGGGAAAAAAAGTTATTTATTAACTGAATATGTCATGTTTTAGATGGTTCTTGAAAAACTAATCAGTCACGGCTGATTAGTGGGTGAACTCACGGCTGCACAGTGAACCCGTTGATTTTTTACAGCAGACTGCTGCTCCTCTCTCTTGCAGGTACTGCGTAGCCCTGCTAAATCTTTTAGGGGTACGCAGTACCCTACCGTACCCCCTTACCAGGCACGTGCAGAGGGGGTAGGAGGTTTGGGGGTGCTTGAGCACCTGCCCCTTTTGCTCCTTGCCCCCAAGTGCCCTTTTGGTCAACTTTCTTTTATTATTATTATTTCCTAAGCCCTCTTCTGACACAAAATAACATGTACTAAAATTATTTAGTTTTTTGTTAGGGTTTTTTTGAACAACACAATAAGCCCTCCGGTCACCTTGTTACCTTTGACCTTTTGCCCGTGAGGCATAACGCAACGTTGCGCAGTGAGATAAGGCGGCTAACTGCGGAGCTGAACGTAGCAAACGTTCCAGATTACAGAACAGTTTTTGGTGAATTTAAAAAAAAAAAAAAAAACGTTTTTGGTGAATAAAGTGNCTGGAACCTGTTGGAGGAAAACTATCCCAACTTCAGAAGATGTGCTTTTAACTTAACAGAGCTCTGTGGTTCCTCCTATCAGTATGAGAGTCAGGAGGAGGCGCCATGTTAGGAAGGCGAAGTGGAAGCTGCAGGACCTTCAGAACAAACAGGTCATGATGCTAGGCTACTAATTATCCCTCTGTCTGGACACAGGATCAAAGAACCAGTTTAAAAGCTAAAATGAATGGTTATATGCCAGACATGGAAAACTGGGATGCACTCCATGCCATGATGTTCAGAATTTAGGTCTCACGGCATCTCAAGGTGTCAACATTGCAGCCAATGGGCTGAGGGAAATACAGCTCCATTCTGTAACAATTCAGAGCTACCCAGCTTTTACAGCTCTGGATTTTTTTTAATAATGAAAATAGATAAACTGAAGATTTGGTAACATATAGTGGCTGTACTCCCCTGTAAAATGCCTGATTTTTATTATTTCAAAATCACACCATGATAAATTATTTCAAAACTTTTCAACAAATACCATCCTTATAGTTCAAGAGAAAAAATTATAGTATAAAATAATAGAAACTGCCATAAGCTTGTTGAATTAGGTTGCATGGTGGTGCAGCACTGTTGTCTTGCAGCAATAAAGTTCTGAGTTTGAATCCCAGGTGTCCGGGTCTTTCTGCATGTTCTCCCTGTTCTCTCCAGGTACTCCGGCTTCCTCCCACAGTCCAAAAATAATAACAGAAGAAACATTTGAAAAATGAGCGGAATAAATAGCTGCTGGAAATGACTGGTTTTGTTCATGTGAAACTTCCTGCCAGAGTCTACATCCTTCTGGACCAGGGGTCGGCAACCAAAAAAAAAAAAAAAAAAAAAAAAAAATCAAACAAAAAATAAATAAATCTGTCTGGAGCCGCAAAAAATTATTTAAGGCTCATAATGAAGGCAAGATAGGTGTTAAGTGTTTATTTTAGCCTATTATCAAAATGACTAAGTGTACATAATTAGCATTCATGATTAAATGTTTATTTTCCCTGCAGTGCGTCCTGGTATGGAGAGCCATTTCAGCCAAAATTAAATAAATAAATAAATGGGTAAAATAAAATAAAAAAATGAGTAAAATAAATCAAAAAATGAAGAAAATGAGTGAAATAAATAAAAAATTTGTTCAATAATTTAGCTTTTTCATTAAACCAATTTTTAATTTATTTATTTTTCATATTATCAATTTCCCAATTTCTCTTTTTCATTTATCTATTTGTCATTTATCCCTTTATCCATTTTCCCATTTTTCATTAATCCATTTTTTAATTTAACCATTTTTCAATTTCCTTTTTCTATTAACCCGATTTTCTATTTCCCACTTTCATTAATCAATTTCTCATATATCCCTTTTTTATTTACCCATTTTCTTTTATCTATTTTTCATTAATGTCTTTATCTATTTACCCATTTTTCATTAATCTATTTTTTAATTTAACCATTTTTCTATTTCCATTTTCCATTAACCCAATTTTCTATTTCCCAGTTTCATTAATCAATTTCTCATATATCCCTTTTTTTATTTACCCATTTTCTTTTATCTATTTTTCATTTAACATTTGTTTGAACAATTTTTTATTTTCCCATTTTCCAGTTCCCCTTATTCATTTAGTANGAAAACGTTGAACGTATCGTTTCTGCTTCAGCACGGAGTAGCGGTTTAAGCAGAGAGGTAATGAAATACAACAGACACTGACAGGCCTCTGCGTCTGCCTTTCTCTGAAGAACTACTGAGCAGGAGGACACAGCCAGGTGAGGAAAAACTGTCCTTATCTATCGATTCAGTATTTTTATCATACAGACATTAGGCTGCTATTGTTGTGCTATTAGCTAGCTGCTAGCTAACGACTTTGCTAGCAAAGCAAGACAACTGAAAAGCTTCTTCCCTATATCATTAATGATATCAGTCATTCTTCAATATCGCTTACGCAATACGAGGCACATCGCCCATCCAAAACCGATCATCTTCATAATGGATATATGTCTGATCTTCTAATTTCCTTTGCTGCATAATGTACATTGCATTTATTCTGGTGTTAGGTAGATGTATCTTGAAGGAGAATAGCACTTAAATAAAAGTCCAACAAGGATATTAATTTAGAATTAAAAATAACTCACCCTGAATTACCAAGACAGATATAATGTATGTAATAAAAGTGTGTCATTAATGAAGGGGATAAAACTCAATCCAGACTTTAAGTTTAGGGTCTTTTTCGCAGAGTATGAAGTTAATTTTTTCCCCCAATTACTCAATGAAAAAAAAAAAACTAACCTCAGTTAAGTAAAATAAAATTGTAATCAAAATTTTTGGAATTGTAATGATTCTTTTTAAAAAAAAACAAAAAAAACAAAACAAAACATTTTGTTAAAAACTTTTTGGTAACACTTTATTTGAAGGGGTGTGCATAAGACTGACTTGACACTGTCATAAACATGACACACCTGTCATGAACATCCATCCATCCATCCATCCATCCATCCATTTTCTTCCGCTTATCCGGGGTCGGGTTGCAGGGGCAGCAGCTTCAGAAGGGAGGCCCAGACTTCCCTTTCCCCAGCCACTTCTTCCAGCTCCTCCGGGGGAACCCCAAGGCGTTCCCAGGCCAGCCGAGAGACATAGTCCCTCTAGCGTGTCCTGGGTCTTCCTCAGGGCCTCCTCCAGGTGGGACGTGCCCGGAACACCTCACCAGGGAGGCGTCCAGGAGGCATCCTGACCAGATGCCCGAGCCACCTCAACTGGCTCCTCTTGACGTGGAGGAGCAGCGGCTCTACTCTGAGTCCCTCC
>NW_006800770.1:81412-81828 GCF_000485575.1 Poecilia formosa | reverse complement strand
CCGGAGAAGGCAATCTACCCTTTTCCGGCTCAAGACCATGGCCTCGGATTTGGAGGCACTGAGCCTCATCCCGGCTGCTTCGCACTCAGCCACGAACCGCTCCAGCAAGAGCTGCAGGTCACGTTCCGATGAAGCCAACAGGACCACATCATCCGCAAAAAGCAGAGATGCAATTATAAGGCCACCAAAACGGATCCTCTGAACACCTCAGCTGCGCCTAGAAATTCTGTCCATGAAAGTAATGAACAGAATCGGTGACAAAGGGCAGCCCTGGCGGAATCCAACTCTCACCAGAAACGAGCCCGACTTACTGCCCGCAATGCGAACCAGACTCTGACACCGGTCGTACAAGGACCTGACAGCCCATATCAAAGGGCCCGGGTTCTCCAGGAGTATGGGGTACCCGGGCCCTTTGA
>NW_006800770.1:76320-81212 GCF_000485575.1 Poecilia formosa | reverse complement strand
CAGAGCCTTAAGGAACTCTGAGCGGATCTCATCCACCCCCGGGGCCCTGCCACTGAGGAGCTTTTTAACTACCTCGGCGACCTTGTTCCCAGAGATTGGAGAGCCCAACCCAAAGTCCCCAGGCTCAGCTTCCTCAACAGAAGGCATGTTGGTGGGATTGAGGAGGTCTTCGAAGTATTCCGCCCACCGGCCCACAACGTCCCGAGTTGAGGTCAGCAGCACACCATCCGCACTATAAACAGTGTTTATACTGTGTACACCTTCCCCCTTAGACGCCGGATGGTGGACCAGAATCGCCTCGAAGCCGTGCGGAAGTCTTTCTCCATGGCCTCTCCAAACTCCTCCCACGCCCGTCTCACAGGGGACTCCGCCAGACGTTCCCAGCAGACCCTCACTACACGTTTGGGCCTGCCAGGTCTGACCGGCTTCCTCCCCCACCACCGGAGCCAACTCACCACCAGGTAGTGGTCAGTGGACAGCTCCGCACCTCTCTTCACCTGAGTGTCCAAGACATACGGCCGCAGATCCGATGAGACGACAAAATCAATCATCGAACTGCGGCCTAGGGTGTCCTGGTGCCAAGTGCACATATGGACACCCTTATGCCTGAACATTGTGTTCGTGATGGACAATCCGTGACGAGCACAGAAGTCCAACAACAGAACACCACTCGAGTTCAGATTGGGGGGGGGCGTTCCTCCCAACCACGCCCCTCCAGGTCTCACTGTCATTGCCCACGTGACCGTTGAAGTCCCCCAGCAGAACAAGGGAGTCCCCAGGAGGGGCACTCTCCAGTACCCCCTCTAAGGACTCCATGAAGGGTGGGTAATCTGAACTGTTGTTCGGCCCGTAAGCACAGACAACAGTCAGAACCCGTCCCCCCACTCGTAGGCGGAGGGAGGCTACCCTCTGATTCACCGGGGTAAACCCCAATGTACAGGCGCCAAGATGGGGGGCAACAAGTATGCCCACTCCTGCCCGGCGCCTCTCACCGCGGGCAACTCCAGAGTGGAAGTACATCCAGCCCCTCTCAAGGAGACTGGTTCTAGAACCAGAGCCATGCGTCAAGGTGAGGCCGACTATTTCTAGCTGGAACCTCTCAGCCTCGCCCACTAGCTCTGGTTCCTTCCCCACCAGAGAGGTGACGTTCCACGTCCCAAGAGCCAGCTTCTGCAGCCGAGGATCAGACCGCCAGGGTCCCCTCCTTCGGCCGCCGCCCATTACACACTGCACCCGACCCCTTTGGCGCCTCCTACAGGTGGTGAGCCTGTTGGAAGGGGGACCCACGTCTCCTCTTCGGGCTGAGCCCGGCCGGGCTCTGTGGGTGAAAGCCCGGCCACCAGGCGCTCGTCATCGTGCCCCACCTCCAGGCCTGGCTCCAGAGGGGGTCCCGGTGACCCGCGTCCGGGCGGGGGAATGCCAGATCCAAAGTTTTTCTGCATCATAAGGGGTCTTCAGGCTGTGCTTTGTCTGGTTCCTCACCTAGGACCTGTCTGCCTTGGGTGACCCTACCAGGGGCATAAAGCCCCAGACACCATTGCTCCTAGGATCATTGGGACACTCAAACCCCTCCATCACGATAAGGTGGCAGCCCAAGGAGAGGTGTCATGAACATGAACGAGTCTTTATGAATGTTTATGACAGTTGTCATGAAGCTAAAAATATAAAATAGTTGCCAAAGGAACACAGTAACACCTTCATGAGCTCAGAGGTTCAAACTGATGAATAAAGAGGATGGATGCCCTCTGCTAAAATATTTCTTGCCATCTTTCATGTTCTTTCAGCAAACAGTTGAGACAGAGCTGTTTTTGGTTCCACCACCATTTACCTACTATTTTACCTGCCATTCAAAGTATTCTTAAAAGATTGTCTGTTAGTCTGCAGCTCATGTGACCAAACCAGTCGAGGAGATGAAAAGTTAAAACTTGAGTTAAAATGTTGTTTTAACTTGAGATGAGTTAAAATTCAAGTTAAAATGTTTAGTTTTAACATTTATTCAAGTTAAAATGTTTAGTTTTAACATTTTAACTCAACAACCTCTACCTAACTAGAGGTTGCACACAACCCAAAGTTGGGTAACACCCAGGTCTTCTTAAAAGGTAGAGTCTTTGAGAACTGTTCTTAAAAATATAGTCAGTGTTTTCAGCAAAGTTGAGCTGACTGTCCAGGAATGATACAAGGAATTTAAAATTTGCCACAGTTTCAACAGGTTGGTCATCAAGTGAAACTCACTTTCAGTTATCTCATTTAATTAACTCTACTTCATTAAGAAAATGAAAAAAAAAATTGTTTTATAAGATAATTTATTTTTTACGGTACCAGTAATGCCAGAATTAATAGCACATAAAAAGACGTGGTACTCTGATTTAGTAATTTAATTATATTAGTTGTGTTACCATCCCCAAGCCACGAGAGGCAGTCGCAAGCCCGAAAAGATGCGACTAAGGAGCAAATTTAGAAGTACACCGAAAGCTACATAATTTGCTAAAAACTGTGAGCTGCCGTGAAGTAAATAAAAGAAAGAAGTTCAAATACATTCTGAGAGTGAAACTCCTTCCTAAAGGTGAAAATGTATCACAGATTTAAAAAGAAAATAAAAACTGAAGTATAGGAAATAGCGTCCCCTTCACTTCCGGATTGCAATGGTCTCATTTCCAAATAAGGTATGAGACAGACAAGTGGTCCGTCCCCGCCCCTTTCTGTTTGCTGCAGCGAGGAAATGTTGAAAGTTAATATTTATTCTACACTTTTTTTATTCTACATTTTTATAGCATTGGGAAACTTTAAGAATGACTGTGTCATGTTTGTCCTCCTACAGAAACTATATTAAAACAAAAAATATATTTCCTACCCCCATCTTTTTCAATTTTCAAACATTTTTGAAAAAAACTCCAGAGAGCCACTAGGGCAGCGCTAAAGAGCCGTATGCGGCTCTAGAGCCGCGGGTTGCCGACCCCTGTTCTGGAACAATACGTGGGACTGGAAGACAGAATTTGTTGTTCTAACGGAAACTAAACAGAATTTTGCATTAATGGAATCAAACTTGTGGTTTCAATACATACTTCAGCAGTACTTATGATACAAAACAATGGAACAATGGAGCAGCTTCAAATACCACTCCATTTTGACCACACACCTTAGTGGGTTAAAATCCAAAGATAATATTTTAGTGTCACAGAGTTTTCAGGGATACATTCAAATAATAATAATAAATGACTTCCAGAGAGAGAGAGGCTTGGTATATATGGCCTAATCAAAGTCCAGAACCAAATCTAACAGATATGTTGTGGGTCTCCTGAAGAGGTCTGTGGATCAGATGTTTCACAATCTGAAATCTATAACTTTAGCTGTGTCCTTATCCGTTTCGTAAGAAGCCGTGCGCGCGCACATCCTGACTCCTCCTCGACAGTGGTCCTGATGCTAGTTCTCGGGGCGCGCATTACGTCACCTCTCGCTGCGTGGGTCACCTCGCTGCCCGCATCCAGCGCCAGGCTCTGCATCCTGTAAGGCCCGTCCTGCCACCACCATCATCTTTATCATCCTCCTCATCTTCACCACAGCGGCTCATCCTCCCTTTTTCTAACGGAAACAGTTCGCGTACGCGAGCGCGTGTTGTCCACCTTGCGCTGGCGGAGAGTTGCGATAATGGCCGAAAGCGAGGCAGACACGCCGAGCACACCGATCGAGTTTGAGAGTAAATACTTCGAGTTTGACGGAGTGCGGCTGCCGCCCTTCTGCAGAGGGAAGATGGAGGACATCTCTAACTTCTCCCTGAGAAGTAGCGACATATGGATCGTCACCTACCCGAAATCAGGTAAACGAACCTCCTGCACGGTGGTTGTTGCTGCTTTAACTTATGGTTGTGCTGGCTCTGCAGCTTCATTTATGTAATGTTGTCAAAGCTTAACAATAACAGTGCACATAAATGGTTGTGATGTCGTTTTGTCAAGTCTATGATTTACAATGTAAGTTGTAAATCTGCTCTTAATTGTTTTTATCCACATGTGCAGCAAAAATGGGTTTTAGAGTTCTCTCACAGCATTTTACAGTCTGCACGTTGTTTCTTAATCACCTGCCAGCAAGTGAGTGAGTCACATCACATAAATGGATTAAACTCTGGTTGCAACACATTACAGCCCACACCGTCTCCTGTGGTCTGTGTCATCCAGTTCAGCCACAGGCACAGCTGAGCTGGTTGGTCTTTACATGTCAAGCTGTGCAGGGTGTGGGCTGCAGAGCAGACAGTCACAGAGGAATGGTCGGTGTGTGGTGAACAGAGCAAGAGAGGTGGATGATTTCTCTGATAAACTGACTGGTTAGGACACAGGGTGTCAGAGATTCAAACACTGGGAAAATTTAAGGAAAAATCAGCTGGAGTCTCACCAAATACTAAAATTATGTCATAATTCGGTCCTCTGGAAATGATCCAAAACATAAAGCCTAACCAAGCCTGCCCTATGCATTGACTTACCTCTCATTACAGGCCAGCCCCCCAACCCCATTTTATAAACCTTTAATGTTTTCTGTCAATCATCTTATATTTTCATTTATGGCTGCTGATTGATCAAAATTAAATGTGACATGCATGACCAATGTGCATTGTCCTTTTACAGATTAAGGAGACTTAGAAAACGATGGGAATGAAATTGGAAAGTGTCTGTCATTAAAGAAAAATGGTTTGTGAGCAGGAGTTTAGTGATAAAGAGTCACTCTAAAACTAAAGCTGTCCAAATTCTTCAAATTGACTAATATAGAAGTTGGACCCTTCATCTCAGGCCAAAGCTCAGCCATCTGAGGAGGGACTGCACAGCAAATAAATGAGTAAACCCAAAGCAAAATAGACCTAAAAAAAAAACTACAAAAGAAAACTTTTGACATAAAAGTTGTATTTA
>NW_006800770.1:48310-52204 GCF_000485575.1 Poecilia formosa | reverse complement strand
CAGAACATTCCTACCTGTGTGAAGCTCTACTATCATACATCATCTCATTCTAGCCAATCACTATTTGCCTCCTCACATTTGTCTTCTCTGATTTTACATACACAAAACATCTCAGCTGGACCTCTGAGGTGCCAGCGCTTTATTATAATTATATATATTGTTTACTTGGTTTAATGTAGCCTCCTAAACAAACTTTTGCATCTGTAATGTCATGTCCCAATAGATGAAAATACTTGAAAAGAAGAAAATATTGAGCTGAATTATCTATAACATGACAGCACGACTGTGTAGAACAGCTGTGCATGTGTTGCACAAGTTACTCACCACACGTAGTAAGGACTCGTACATCCTTGTAGGTGATCCATTTGTCATCTGGTTGCATTCCATCTCGAAGGGCTTTTTTGAGTGTTATGTGTTTTGGGGGCCATAACAGCGTCTGTTCCTCAGCTTTAAACCAGCTCTCTAGAACTACTGCTGTCCCACCATTTGGGAACTGTATAACTGACCACAGTACCACCTCTCTACTCATCTTCGAAGGGCTAGGGATGAAATGAGAACTACTCATAATATCTCCTTACAGGTCATCCCCATTTCATTCTTCAAAGCCACTGACTTTGTATGTGCCAATGTATGATGATTCACAGGGATACATGTAATATGGCTGTTTGTGTCTGTACATTCTGAAAATTATATATGTATCCTCTTCTGATTTAATAATATTCTCTATTAATGCAAATCCATCTCCAACTTCAACACAATTGTCTCCTTTCTTTGTGGACAAAGTAAACCGATGAGTGGAGACCTTCCTGTACTGTTGTGAAGAAATAAACTGTGTGGGGACTGGACCATCAATGTGGATGTTAAGCAACTTTGGATAATCTCTACAACATATGGATCCAACATGTGAGGTTTCAGACAACCTTTTAACTACCTGTTGTAGTGTCTGATGTGGCTTGCGTAGAAGATGCTTAATTTGACTAAGACAATTCTCAAAAGGAAATCCTGATATATTATTTAGATTGCTGGACCTCCTGTATTCCTCAGCCAAATGAGTAAGCTGGTGTATGTTGTACACAATTTCATCTTTTCCATATAATTCCCCAAAGTGTTCAACAAAAGCAACCATCAACTTTTGTGCAAAGGCTAACATTTCCTCAGATATACTAGGGGACAGCAACATGTACATTCCAACAGAAAACAACATGAAGTTGTCATACAGCTCACTGGGGAGTGAATCCTTCAAAACAACAGGACCCCAATATAACATGAAGGATCGGAACTCAGTAGCTTTCCACCGATCTATCTCCGACAGTCCCCTTGGTTTACGGTTAAACTCAGAAGGCGTGTAGAAACGTAGCTTTAGGAGTTTATCTGAAATGGCTGCTACAGTTTGGGAAGGAACCTTTGTTGCTAAATGTTTCCCCTTTAACCATATATGAAGCATTTTCCTTGTAACTCCGAGACAACAGACATGCATGTAATCTGGTGGAAACATAGAAACCATCTTAACTAAACCAGATAAAGGGCTCTTTCCAATGTGATGTTCCTCATCAACCATGTCAGAGAAACTGGAGTCTGTCCTAAGTTTATGCTTTGTTTCAGGAAATGTCATTTTATTCATCCATACACCCTCCTGAAAGCATTTGTCACAACCTGAATAGCCATTGAATCCTTTGACCTGCTTAATATAAGCTCTTGCCGGCGCATCACAAATAAAGGCAGAAATCTCTACATTAAATTGCTTAGCATTATAAATAATGCCATTAGATAATACATTCTGAAGATCTTTGACAAACTGATCCAGGTACTCAAAAACACTCACTGGCTTGCTTAGACCACAAAAAATGCCTACAACAAATGGGGACTTTGTGTAGTCACATGTCAGACATCCAAGTATGGGCCAAAACTGAAGTTTATAACTTTTAAATAAAGGTAAGCCATCTTTATTAAACTGGATGTTAATAGTAGTCATAGTTGATGGTACACACAAACATGCCAACTGTGAAAGCACCCCTTTGACTATTCCAAAATGATAATAATCTCCCCCTTGAATTGTAGTGATGGGCACATTTCTGGGTGTTCCAAGCAATGTTCTCCCATCTCCTTGTAGTGACTTCTATGTGTTTTTGTGTCAACATATCACACATAAATAGCCAGTCATAACATTTACAGACAAGTAAGAAGATGTACAGGACAGAATCACAACCCAATGTTGTCAACACATAGTACTTAAATTATAACGTGAGTAACCCTCACAAAAAATAAAAGTTGTTTCACCCGGAGCCAAAGGAGGAGAGGAGGAGAGTAGAAAGGGGGAGGGAGGTTGAGGGGTAGACGGGCCAGGTGAGGGGTGAAGGGAAAGGGGTGTGTGTCTTTGGCAGGTGGAGGGAGAGGGGTCGGGGGTTTGAATGGGAGAGGGAAGTGGAGGGGTGTGAAAAACAGCTGACATTGATTGAACATTTAGATTACTAGTTCTTCCCCAAACCTNAAGCCACTGACTTTGTATGTGCCAATGTATGATGATTCACAGGGATACATGTAATATGGCTGTTTGTGTCTGTACATTCTGAAAATTATATATGTATCCTCTTCTGATTTAATAATATTCTCTATTAATGCAAATCCATCTCCAACTTCAACACAATTGTCTCCTTTCTTTGTGGACAAAGTAAACTGATGAATGGAGACCTTCCTGTACTGTTGTGAAGAAATAAACTGTGTGGGGACTGGACCATCAATGTGGATGTAAAGCAACTTTGGATAATCTCTACAACATATGGATCCAACATGTGAG
This sequence comes from Poecilia formosa, assembly GCF_000485575.1. NCBI lineage: Eukaryota > Metazoa > Chordata > Actinopteri > Cyprinodontiformes > Poeciliidae > Poecilia > Poecilia formosa. The sequence goes on along the minus strand of NW_006800770.1, from coordinate 49,410 downwards.
GTTTCAGACAACCTTTTAACTACCTGTTGTAGTGTCTGATGTGGCTTGCGTAGAAGATGCTTAATTTGACTAAGACAATTCTCAAAAGGAAATCCTGATATATTATTTAGATTGCTGGACCTCCTGTATTCCTCAGCCAAATGAGTAAGCTGGTGTATGTTGTACACAATTTCATCTTTTCCATATAATTCCCCAAAGTGTTCAACAAAAGCAACCATCAACTTTTGTGCAAAGGCTAACATTTCCTCAGATATACTAGGGGACAGCAACATGTACATTCCAACAGAAAACAACAAGAAGTTGTCATACAGCTCACCGGGGAGTGAATCCTTCAAAACAACAGGACCCCAATATAACATGAAGGATCGGAACTCAGTAGCTTTCCACCAATCTATCTCCGACATTCCCCTTGGTTTACGGTTAAACTCAGAAGGCGTGTAGAAACGTAGCTTTAGGAGTTTATCTGAAATGGCTGCTACAGTTTGGGAAGGAACCTTTGTTGCCAAATGTTTCCCCTTTAACCATATATGAAGCATTTTCCTTGTAACTCCGAGACAACAGAGATGCATGTAATCTGGTGGAAACATAGAAACCATCTTAACTAAACCAGATAAAGGGTTCTTTCCAATGTGATGTTCCTCATCAACCAGGTCAGAGAAACTGGAGTCTGTCCTAAGTTTATGCTTTGTTTCAGGAAATGTCATTTTATTCATCCATACACCCTCCTGAAAGCATTTGTCACAACCTGAATAGCCATTAAATCCTTTGACCTGCTTAATATAAGCTCTTGCCGGCACATCACAAATAAAGGCAGAAATCTCTACATTAAATTGCTTAGCATTATAAATAATGCCATTAGACAATACATTCTGAAGATCTTTGACAAACTGAGCCAGGTACTCAAAAACACTCACTGGCTTGCTTAGACCACAAAAAATGCCTACAACAAATGGGGACTTTGTGTAGTCACATGTCAGACATCCAAGTATGGGCCAAAATTGAAGTTTGGAACTTTTAAATAAAGGTAAGCCATCTATATTAATAGTAGTCATAGTTGATGGTACACACAAACATGCCAACCGTGAAAGCACCCCTTTGAC
>NW_006800770.1:45409-48171 GCF_000485575.1 Poecilia formosa | reverse complement strand
GATGTTGGTGTTTCAACTATTAAAATTTGACCACAAAACAACATTGATTCAATGACACAGTTTCAACATTACTTAATTGGCTAGAGGTGGATGGTTGTTTGATGGTTGATCCAGCTTCTGTCGTTGACCTTAAACATAAATTCAACCTTTGTGATCATAATTCAACATTGAATTAACATCTTTTGCAAACAAGCCAACAGGTAAGTAGCTTTGTGTTTGGGACATCCCACTCATGTAAATGGTGGGGGTGGACCGCTCCACTCCTTGTAGTAAGTTGCAGATGTTTTGGTGTCAATATATCACACACAAACAGTCAGTAAGAATTTTTATTAAGTCAAAAAATGTAGAGAAAGGAATCACCACCCACTATCCTCTACAGTGTTATTAAAAATGTGATAACCCCCACTCAGTAATAAAATGCTCTGACCCAGAGCTCTGATGAGGAGGAGAGGAGGGGAAGGTGTGTGGCAAAACAGCTGACATTGATTCAATATTGATCAGATGTTGATCAGACATTGGCATTTCAGTCATTAGATTTCAACCACAAAACAACACTGACACAGTTTCAACGGTTAGAATTGGATTGTTGTTTAATGGTAGATCTACCGTCAGTTTTCGACTTCAACCATACATGCAACCTTTGTGATAATAATTCAACATTGAATTAACATTGTGTGCTATCTGGGATAATTCTTCCCCAAACCTTGTCCTCAATCAAACTGACCTGCGTGTTTTCAGTTCAGCAAAACCCGTTAATGAGACATCAATTAATATCGTGTGCTGAATTAGGGAAATGCCTAATACTTGTAGGGCCTGGAGGACCGGTGCTGAAACACATTGGATTCGATGCTGGAATTTCATTTATTTGATGTCAACCACAAAACAACATTGATTCAATAACACAGTTTCAACGTTAGTTAATTGGCTAGAATCGAATGGTTGTTTTATAGTTGATCCACCGTCAGTTGTCGACCTCAACCATACATGCAACCTTTGTGATAATAATTCAACATTGAATTAACATCTTTTGCCAACAAGCCAACAGCGAAGCAGCTGTGTGTTTGGGACATCCCACTCATGTAAATGGTGGGGGTGGACCGTTCCACTCCTTTTAATACATTGTTGATGTTTTTGTGTCAATATATATCACACACAAACAATCAGTGAGAATTGTTATGAACAAGTAAGAAAATGTACAGAAAGGAATCAGCACCCACTATCCTCTNGTTTTTGTGTCAACATATCACACATAAATAGCCAGTCATAACATTTACAGACAAGTAAGAAGATGTACAGGACAGAATCACAACCCAATGTTGTCAACACATAGTACTTAAATTATAACGTGAGTAACCCTCACAAAAAATAAAAGTTGTTTCACCCGGAGCCAAAGGACGAGAGGAGGAGAGTAGAAAGGGGGAGGGAGGTTGAGGGGTAGACGGGCCAGGTGAGGGGTGACGGGTGGAGAAATGTGTGTGTCTTTGGCAGGTGGATGGGGAGAGGTCGGGGGATTGAATGGGAGAGGGAAGTGGAGGGGTGTGAAAAACAGCTGACATTGATTGAACATTTAGATTACCAGTTCTTCCCCAAACCTTGTCCTCAAAGCAAACTGACCTGCGTGTTTTCAGTTCAGCAAAACCCTGTTAATCAGATGTCAATTAATATCTCGTGCTGAATTAGGGAAATGCCTAAAACTTGTAGGGCCTGGAAGACCAGTGCTGAAACACACTGGATTCGACGTTGGCATTTGATTTATTTGATGTCAACCACAAAACAACATTGATTCAATGACACAGTTCCAACGTTAGTTAATTGGCTAGAATTGAATGGTTGTTTTATAGTTGATCCACCNGAAAATGTACAGAAAGGAATCAGCACCCACTATCCTCTACAGTGCTTAATTTAAATGTGATAACCCCCGCTCAGTAATAAAATGTTCTGACCCAGAGCGCTGATGAGGAGGAGAGGAGGGGAAGTTGTGCGGCAAAACAGCTGACATTGATTCCGTATTGATCAGATGTTGATCAGACATCGGCATTTCAGTCATTAGATTTGAACCACAAAACAACACTGATTCAATGACACAGTTTCAACGTTAGTTAATTGGCTAGAGGTGGATGGTTGTTTGATGGTTGATCCACCATCATTTGTCGTCTTCAACCAAAAATCAACGATTCTAACTATATTTCAACGTTGATTTAACATTGTGTGCTATCTGGGTTGAGAACGCCGTTCGTAACTGAGACAAGACTTCTACAAATAAAAGGCTAAGGCTTATTGGAAGACGTTCATTGGGGAGTAAACTCCTAACGTTGACGTCTAGTCCCAATATTTTTTTTGCTTTGGACAATTTGGTTTGCTTGACTCTTAGGGCATCTTATGAGTGCGGCAGATGTGTCAGATCTTCATTGTTTTGTCATTTTACAGGATTGTTTCAGATATAGATGCCCATCCAGACTTAAAATTCTGACCAGTAGTCATGTTTTATTGTGTTTATGTGAAACTTAAACATAATAAAGATGCTAAAAGTAATTGAACTCATGTCTTCATTTCAGCAAGCCAATAACATTCCATTGACAGGATCAATTTTTGGATTTTTGCTTTAGCATAAGAACATTGAGTAAAACAATGACAAGATATATATTTTAATCCTATGCAATAATAAAAGTAAACTAGTTTTAGGTATACATATATGCTGGTTTCAAGAAATTCAATATCAAGTAACATTTTCTTTACTTGAGAATATTTTTCTTAAAATAAGA
>NW_006800770.1:39729-45337 GCF_000485575.1 Poecilia formosa | reverse complement strand
TGTGTGTGTGTGCGCGCGTGCGCGTTTGTTTGTAATACCTTGTGGGGACGATTTTCCTGACATATACTACGTTGTGGGACAAATTGCTCCTTGGAGCCTGGAGCCTGGTCCCCACAAGGGGAAACCCTGTTTTTGGGTCAGGGGTCAGAGTTAGGACTAAGGTATGAATTGAGTTTTGGTTAGGGTTAGGGTTAGGTATGTAATGGTTAGGGTTAGGAAAAGGGTAAAGGTAAGGTTTAGGCTGTAGAAATGAATGGAAGTCAATGGAAAGTCCCCACAAAGATAGCAACACAAGTGTGTATGTGTGTGTGTGTGTGTGTGTGTGTGTGTGTGTGGTTGGCTGCAGCCAGGTCTCCTGGCTTCAGGAAGATGTCCCATCTTCCCAATCCATGCAAGACTCACAGAATATTGTGGTCTTGTCTCTTGGAGATGTAGAAGAAGTTCTTTTTCTGATTCCTCACCCAGAAACCAACATGGGAGACTTAAGTCCCAGACAACAGAATCCCCAAGTGGGAGTTGAGCATTGTTGTTCTAAAAATATATATTTTTCTTATTTTTAGATTGCTCATTCAATATTGTTCGATCAAACAATGTATTTATAGTAGAAAGAGAACAAATGTATCCATTTTTGCTTCATCTTTGCTTAATAAATAACAACATGGTGAACAGTGCTTGTTTTACCTTTTGAAGTTATATTTGAATGAGTTTAGAACATGTAAAAAGGACAGATCCTTCATGTGGAAGCGATGTCTGAATGTCCCTATTGTCCTGGTTCTTATGTCTCTTCATCCAGGAACCAGTCTGCTGCAGGAAGTTGTGTTTCTAGTGAGTCAGGGAGCAGATCCTGATGAGATTGGCCTTATGAACATCGATGAGCAGCTACCTGTCATAGAATACCCCCAGCCTGGACTGGATGTCATACAGGTACAACTAACATCTGATCAGCATTCAATAAGAACCTTTTTAATGTTACAATATGCTTAGATCAATCTCTGTTGGACTTCATGTGAGGGAACTTGTCACCTAGAGCTGCAAGGATGGTAGAAAGCCTGCAACACTCGGCATCCAGGAATCAGTAAAGGACGAGTAGAAGCAGCACCAGAACCCACAGCAGACATGAGGCATCACCAGAGCAGCCATATGAGGCACAGAGGCAGGGCATCAGTGAAGCCCATGAGCAGTGGTCTGCAGGACAAAGAGGCTCAGGACGAGACATAGGGCATAAATCCAGAATTCTTAACATATGTTATGCTATTATTGTTGTTGCAATGACATTATTATTTTTTAAATATTAAAAATAATATTTAAAAAATATTATTCTTTAAAATAATATTTATAATACCTAAATAAGGTCTGCTCTCCAGACCTTATTTAGGTCTGGAGAGCAGACCTAAATAAGCAGACAAGCTCATATCAGGACCCCTGCAGTTTGCTTATCACCATGGAGTTGGAGTTCAAGATGCCATCATACACCTGCTTCAACAAACCATCAAACCCACTGTCACCTGGTCAAAGCATGCAGCACTGTGAGGATCATGTTCTTTGATTTCTCCAGGGAATTTAACACAATTCACTCCAATCTGCTTTGTCAGAAACTCCAGAAGACACAAGTGGAGGCCTCAACAATTGTCTGGATCTATGACTACCTGACAGACAGACCACAGTTTGAGAGACTGTGTCTAACCAGGTGGTCAGTAGCACAGGAGCACCACCATTCTGCACTCTGCACTCACCATTCTGTACACTTCAGACTTCTGTCATCTATAGAAATACTCTGATGAATCTGCAGTTGTCGGGTGAAGCAGAGATGGCTCATGTTTGTGCGTCATGTTCATCACCACCAACATCATCCTGACTGAGACAAAGAAATAAGAACCGCTTTAACAGAATAATCTGTGACTGTTTGCCAGTTTTCTTGAATCTTGGGGAAGGCCCGTCCAGCAGCAGCTAAGGAGCTGCTGCTGGACGGATTGTGTGCCTTTTTTAACCAAACTGCACTGCAAAACCTTACCAAGTATTTCTGTCTGACCGCTTTGTGTCATGGTGGGAGAACAATCATCTCATCTTGAATGTAAACAAAACAAGAGATGGTTGTAGAATTCAGAAGAAACAGTGTTCGATCAAACCCTGTTTCCATCATGGGAGAAGAAGTGGAGATGGTTGAGGAATTTAAATACCTCAGTGTTCATCTGACAACAGATTGGATTGGAGACACAACAGTGAAGCAACCTCACCATTTTCTTTATGAGACTATCTTGGAAAAACACAGTGTCTTCAGTCAGAGGTTTCTTCAGATTCATTGCAATACAGTCTGCTACAGGAGATCTTTCCTGCCAACAGCCATCACAATCTACTATAACTCTTTGAAGAATTTGAATTAATATGAGTAGCAACAGTCCGTTGCAGGGCAACACAGACACACTGGACAAACAACCACACACTCACACCTAGGGACACACTCACACCTAGGGACAATTTAGAGAAACCAATTAACCTGACAGTCATGTTTTTGGACTGTGGGAGGAAGCTGGAGTATCCAGAGAGAACCCACACATGCACAAGGAGAATATGCAAACGCCATGCAGAAAGACCCCAGGCTGAGAATTGAACCCAGTACCTTCTTGTTGCAAGGCAACAGCTCTACCAACTGCGCCACTGTGCAGCCTACTTAATGTGATATTTAAAAAAACAACAAAAACATGGCATGTTAAGTAGTCTGTATTGTATGTAGCAGTTTCTAAATTTCTACCATTCCTGGATTGAACCTGGAGGGCCAAAAAATAATTCCAAGGGCCTGTATTGGCTCTGGGAACCTATATTAGGCACCCCACATTAACCAAAAAAACTTTGCAAGATTTCTCAAGATGTTTTAATCCTTGATTCTAGATTGCTGAGGTGATTGCCTCTGTTCTTCTACAGGAGCTGACCTCCCCTCGCTTGATAAAAAGCCATCTTCCCTATCGATTTCTCCCTACAGCTATGCACAATGGAGAGGCCAAGGTCAGTGCATGTCAGGCCATGTGTAATTCGGTATCTCAAATATGTTAGTTGAATAATTTGGTCTTCTGCTATCATCAGAATATGCCTTGAGTTTATGAGATGTTAGAGTATGACTCTGCCTTAGGACTTTGATCTTCCAATGGATATTGGATCTTGTACTTTTTCCCATTAATGTAACTTGGCCAGCTGTATTATCCTACAGAGGTTTAGTTTAATGCACTGTAAAAACTGATAAATTAGTCCAACTCAAACAATTTGAGAAAACCAATTGCCTTAAACAGTTTAGGTTTATTAACCTAAACAATTCATCTTAAGTGGGGAGTTAGACTAACTACCTGAAGTTAAAAATAACATTTGCAAACTGTTAATTTATTGCACGTCAGCTACTGTTCACATTGTGCTTTTACTATTTAACCAGGTTGACATGAACCAGAGCGCTGTTTGACAAAGGATTAAGAAATCCAGGATAAAGACAAAGCCAGGCTTCACATCGCATCAGTTCATCCTGACTATCAGTTTCATAAAAACCAAACTAGGCTGAGGAGGTGCAGCTATGTTGAGCCAGGCTGAAGTAATTCAGATGAATGCGCATCCACAGATTTCTCCAACAGACCAATGAAATCGATCACAGATTCACTGATGCTACGCTGATTCTAAATTAACTGCTTATGCCATACCTTACACCAAACAGCTTTAGATGGAGGATTATGAGGAACTGAAGTATCATACTAAAGAAAGGAATGCTGCTACAATAGCAAACAGTGGATCAACTAAATGCGTAATTAGACCAAAATCCAAAATCTATATTTCCAAACTCAACTAAAAAACATCAGTCATATCTGTCATTTACTCATTACTTCAAGTAGATATATCATGCTTTTGCATCCTTCCTATATTCTGTAGAATTTGAATTAATATTAGTTACCACAACATTTAATTTCCCTTTTGGATCAATATTTTTAAGTTGAATTTTCACATATGAATCATTCTCTTATGATCTATATAAAGTAGGACCATAACACTGCAATATGATTGCAATGCTTTGGTCTGAATTCCTCCTTATTGGAGCTGCAAACTCCTCATTTACCTGTTCTGAGGAGTTTTAGAGGAACTGCGGTCTTTTTAAAACATGAATGAGATATTCCACGTCCTGGCCTCTCCAGGGTGAAGGGCGTCCCACCCCATTTGGCTATTTTTATAGTTTGATAACAGCGATACAATTATCTACCGGCAGAAAAGCTTTTTATTCAAAATTTTATTAAAGATGTGAACGAAAGACTTGTCTATCCAACCTTCCATGTTGGAGTCAGAGTATGATCCAGAGCAGGACAATGAAGACGACCAACCTGCAGAACCGTTTATTCAATTGAATTCATCACAGTGGAGTTATTACTGTATTTACACCCTCTCCATCCATACCAGCTACCCACAATATGGAGTGTAATTTAACTATAGTGTTCATGCATATCAGATACATATTAAATATTAATGCGACCACAATTTGAATGAAGTAAACAAAACCTTGACATAATTAAGGAGTTAGATAATGGGAGCATCAAGAACATCACTGGATGCATTTGCACATGTTCCCCAAGACAAAAATGGCAAAAACAAAGCCAAATACTTACAATAAAAATTAAAGCTGCAAGCAGCCTCAAAACTATTGATACGAAACATATGAGACCCATATGCACATTACACCTCCTCCTCGTGGAACTATTGGCCACCGCGGGGATTCTGGCATCGCCGCCCACTCGCCACCGCAGACGTTATTGCGCAGTTTCCCTACCCATCCGCCAGGCAATACGCATCAACGCGTTCTGCATCACTCCTTAATGATGCACCCAAAATCTGGTGCAGATCGGCTGATGTAGAGAGGAGATATAGCTGACGGTCAAAAGCAGTAGGACGAGTTTGATCAAATACTACGTCAATAAAATGGACATGATGGCGGCTTTGATCTAAAATGGCCAACTTCCTTTTGGGTTTGGACCATGGCTTCCAGAGACTTTTTTGCAGGTCCTGACAAGATACACATGTGTCACAAGTTTCATAATTCTGGGTTAAACCGTGGCTTGGGGCTGATGATTTAAAAATTTCTAGGGGGCGCTGTTGAGAAATTAGGCCACGCCCACTAAAGATTGTTATGGATTCCTGTCCGGGGGTGGATAAGGATTGATCCCTGTGAGTTTGGTGCAGCTCGTCTTGAAATTATGGAATTCAGAGCCAAACGTATGGCAACGGCGTTACATGTCACTTCGCCACACCGCCACACCCACCTGCTCCATCAAAACCGGTTGGGGTTGGAATCCACAACACACCAACATGTCTTCTGTCTATGGACACAGTTTCATGTTAATTAGGTCAAACAGGTAAGATAGTGACCGTTCACAGTAAAAAATATGACACTTCCTGTTCTCAGGGGTCGTGGCTTAAATAATGTCATCACTTGACCATTGAGTGTTGATGCCGGCGGCCACTTCAAGGCTGCCAGGTAAGGTTGATGGGATCTGCAGAGCGATCAACACTCAAACTGAGATGATATCGGAGCTGAACCGTAGACTGTGTGCGATCCTGGAACAGGACCGTGGCCGGGCAACGGATCTCA
>NW_006800770.1:31173-39555 GCF_000485575.1 Poecilia formosa | reverse complement strand
AAGTAGGGTATGATTGTGAAGTAGAAGGAAAATTACTTGTGGTTTTCTTTTTCACAAATAAATATGAGCGTTGTGCAAAAAAAAAAAATACAAAAAACCAAACTTCCAGTTAGTTTTATTATTTACATTTTTTTTCAGTTTAGAACATAGTAATTTTTTAAAGTGATACAGCTCATAAAAACCCAAAATCCCTGTCTCAAAAAATTAGCATATTGTGATAAAGTTCATTATTTTCCATAATGTAATGATAAAAATTAAACTGTCATATTTTAGATTCATTGCACACCAACTGAAATATTTCTGGTCTTTTATTGTTTTAATACTGATTATTTTGGCATACAGCTCATGAAAACCCAAAATCCCTGTCTCAAAAAATTAGCATATCATGAAAAGGTTCTCTGAATGAGCAATTAACCTCATCATCTGAATCAACAAAGTAACTCTAAACACCTGCAAAGATGCCTGAGGCTTTTAAAAACTCCCAGTCTGGTTCATTACTCAAAACCGCAGTCATGGGTAGGACTGCTGACCTGACTGCTGTCCAGAAGGCCATCATTGACACCTTCAAGCAAGGGGGTAAGAGACAGAAAGAAATTTCTGAATGAATAGGCTGTTCCCAGAGTGCTGTACCAAGGCACTTCAGTGGGAAGTCTGTGGGAAGGAAAAAGTGTGGCAGAAAACGCTGCACAATGAGAAGAGGTGACCGGACCCTGAGGAAGATTGTGGAGAAGGGCCGATTCCAGACCTTGGGGGACTTGTGGAAGCAGTGGACTGAGTCTGGAGTAGAAACATCCATAGCCACTGTGCACAGGCGTGTGCAGGAAAGGGGCTACAGTTCCCTCATTCCCCAGGTCAAGCCACTTTTGAACCAGAAACAGCGGCAGAAGCGCCTGACCTGGGCTACAGAGAAGCAGCACTGGACTGTTGCTCAATAGTCCAAAGCACTTTTTTCGGATGAAAGAAAATTTTGCATGTCATTCGGAAATCAAGGTGCCAGAGTCTGGAGGAAGACTGGGGAGAAGGAAATGCCAAAATGCCAGAAGTCCAGTGTCAAGTACCCACAGTCAGTGATGGTCTGGGGTGCCATGTCAGCTGCTGGTGTTGGTCCACTGTGTTTTATCAAGGGCAGGGTCAATGCAGCATCTATCAGGAGATTTTGGAGCACTTCATGCTCCAAAAGCAGATGGAAGCTGCTTTTCAGCAGCTTCCATCTGCTGAAAAGCTTTATGGAGATGAAGATTTCATTTTTCAGCACAACCTAGCACCTGCTCACAGTGCCAAAACCACTGACCATGGTATTACTAAGCTCAATTGGCCTGCCAACTCTCCTGACCTGAACCCCATAGAGAATCTGTGGGATATTATGAAGAGAAAGTTGAGAGATGCAAGACCCAACACTCTGGATGAGCTTTAAGGCCGCTATCGGAGCATCCTGGGCCTCCATAACACCTCAGCAGTGCCACAGGCTGATTGCCTCCATGCCACGCCGCATTGAAGGCTGCAAAAGGATTCCTGACCAAGTATTGAATGCATAACTTAACATAATTTTTGAAGGTTAACTTTTATGGTATTAAAACACATTTCTTTTATTGGTCGAATGAAATATGCTAATTTTTTGAGACAGGGATTTTGGGTTTTCATGAGCTGTTTGCCAAAATCATCAGTATTAAAACAATAAAAGACCAGAAATATTTCAGTTGGTGTGCAATGAATCTAAAATATATGACAGTTTAATTTTTATCATTACATTATGGAATATAATGAACTTTATCACAATATGCTAATTTTTTGAGAAGGATCTGTATGTATTTATATGTGCTTAGGTGCCGAGGTTTTTTTCTTCATCTCAAACTCTGCCCTGCAAAGAGCAGAGTGTGAGACGGGCTTTTTTTTCCCTCTCTTTACCTGATGTTTTTCTTATTTTTCCTATTTCCTCTGCAAGGTGGTGCCCGTCGGGCTGCGAGGCCTCAGCCAACTATCCCCACATCCCACTACCCCACCCCCTCGTGTTGTTGTGTAATGGATGGTTGTACTGGAACTGCAATTTCGTTGTCTTTCTGACAATGACAATAAAATTCTTCTGATTCTGATTCTGATTGTAGTTCGTCGGATGGTGATCAGTCACTGAAAGTTTGGTGCCTCTCTGAGTTTTTGTGTAGGAGATATAACAGTTTCGTGTTTAATAGCGAGTAGGTGAAGTTTGACCCTGGGAACTCCCCTTCAGCAAGCACAAATACACAAACCTGTGATAACTTTTAATCAGCCATGTCTTATGTACAATTCGACCAAGTTTGAAGCCGATTGATGGAAATCCCTGGGAGGAGTTCAATCAAATGCGAAGGCTGTAAAACGGCCAAAATTGGGTCAAAATCGGAACTTCAATCCAAAATGGCCGACTTCCAGTTTAACTTGCACTATGACATTACTTGTATTTTCTGTGCATCTTGGGGAGCTCTACAAATGTACCAAATTTCATGACCTTAGTTCTATGATGAACTAAGGTCATAGGAGAGGGTCTTTTGAAAGTTGCTAGGTGGCGCCGTTGAGTCGTTTCTTGTTTGATTTTTGCGATGACCTTAATATCCGTAAATTTTACATGGGCTTTTTGCATCCGCCAAGTTTGGTGAGTTTTTGAATATGATAAAAGCCCCCAAAAAGCTTTTATCATATTACCCCATTTGGGAAAATGAAAATAAAAAAAAGAAACAGTACAAATAGGCGGGCCCAATAGCTGACTGTATAGCTCAATGAGGTGAAAACATGGATCTGTTGGAATGCTACTACTCAAGTAACCCTACTCAGAGAGGCTACATGCAAAGAATGTGGAAGGAATGGCTAGTTAGGCATCCCCAGTCAACACTAACTGCTAAACAACTAGTAGCTCAGTGTTCCAACATCCGGAACTTGAGATTGACGAGGTACAACACAGTGTATGTATGTAACCCCAAAGGCGTTTGGGTGTTCCCCACCTTTGACCAAGCTAAGAACATTTGGACTTGTCTATATGCAACTTCGGCATAACTAAACTTGGACTGCAAAACAACAAAAACTGGCGAATTCACAGAACTGATTAGCAGGAAGTCATGCTCATCAGCATGTTTAATACTATCATTTTTCATAGACAAGAAGAATGTAATATAGAGAAATGGACAATATAGAGAAATTAATAACCTAAAACGAATATGAAGATGTTTATGCAGCACAGGGAAAGAATAAATGTAAATTTTTTTCACTCAAAGGACAGACTAAAAAAGTGGGTTTTGCATAATATATCCCTTGTAAAATGCTCCAGATCTTGTGCTGCACTTAAAACAACTGTGTTATTACTTCAAAAAACAATTCTGAGTTGATAGAAACGAGTGACCACAATTTTTTCATAAATTTAAGTTACTTCAATTATATTTGTGTTATGTTAGGGTTTACAGCATCACAATAAATCAATTCTTGGTAATGAGGTAAGATTGTTAATGTCCTGGGCCCCGGGCTCCTCAGGTTATCTACATGGCCAGGAACCCTAAAGACCTGGTGGTGTCCTACTATCAGTTCCACCGCTCTCTCAGGACCATGAGCTACCGTGGAACTTTTCAGGAATTTTGTCGGCGCTTCATGAATGATAAATGTAAGAACCTTTCAATCTCAAAATAATTAATTACTATCACTTTCTTTATGCTTTGTTTCATCTAGATTTTTAGCATACTCTAACTCTGCCAATGTTTTCTTTCTTTCATCTGGCAGTGGCTTATGGTTCCTGGTTTGAACATGTTCAGGAATTTTGGGAGCATCGTTTGGACTCCAATGTCCTCTTCCTGAAATATGAAGACATGTTCAAGGTAATATTTTGTCTTCTCCATTTACTCAATGTCTCTGCGTTTCTGAGTTTGGGTCCATCATCACAACTTCAGTATGAACTATAATGCCAAAGCAAACAAAAAGAATCTATCAAGTCTGAGCACATTTAAGCTAACAAAAAACAAGTAAAACCAAATGACACCGACTTACCTCCCTAAACAAATAAGCAGGAGAAAAATGAATAAGAAAAAAAGCGGCAGTTCACCCTTACCAAGTTCCATCCAACAGTTCAACAGAACTAGCAGAAGTCATGTGACTGGGACAAAAGGAGGAGGGATGAAGAACAGTTCGCCTCAGCTCCCTCTATACAAGTCACTTTCCCCAGGCCACCAATCCATCTTCTCCAAGTCATCAACATCCTCCAATTAACACCAGGCGACTGCACAATCAAATTTACATTTGACCACACCCCTCCCTTTTCAACACCAGTCATAACAACACCTCTCAATGCTGTTTATATTTATATTTGTGTTTGAACAGAAGAACGTAAAACCTTCAGGTATCTCAAATTTGTACCAAAGGATGATTTGTGAAGGTCCATATTATTTTCCTGATATCTTTTGTTTTTTTCATGATGTCACACAAATAAGCAATGTGTTTAAAATACACCAACAACTGTATTTTCATTCTGGTCTCTTAACAAATAGGAATCATTTAGTAATCCTAACTGAGCCCATACAGGCATAGTTTTATTTTGATTGTGAGAAAAATTTATATTTTTATAGAATGTATTTAACCCTCCTGTTATGTTGCGGGTCAAATTGACCCGTTTTAAAGTTTAATTTTTTTTTTAAATACTTGGAAGAATTTTTTTGCATGAAACTTTTTCTATTTGTCTGAAAATGTATTAATTGTACACATTTGTAACCCTAGTTACATCGATACTGTTCAGGTCAATTTGTCCTGGCAGTCAAGTTAAAGTGCAAAAAAACATTAAAAAATGTCCAATTCTATATGTTTCCTTGCAGCTATTAACCATATTTCACCACAGACACACAAACACAACACACCACACACACACATGCACACGCAGACACACACAAGGCCACTTTCTCCCTACTCTCTTTACTGCACTAGGAAACTGCGAGAAAGCGGGTGTTCATACAACTTTTGACGGGAACCTTTTCCGTTCCTGGGGGCAAACTCCACCCACACTGAGTGGACACTCAGCAGAAGTGGAGGAAAACATAAATACTCTCTACATGACTCATTTATCTTGATGGTAACACTTTATTTGAAGGGGTGTGGATAAGACTGACATGACACTGTCAAAAACATGACATAACACCTGTCATGAACATAAAGAAGTCTTTATGAATGTTTATGACAGTTGTCATGAAGTGTCATTCGGTAAATAATGACTCTTAATGCAATGTTGCTCTAAAAGTTGCATTAAAAGTCCATTAAAAATGCCAACTTTGCACCAAATTGTCATTATTTACAAAATCATGCAAAGTTGGCATGGAGAAAGACTTCCGCATAGCTTTGAGGCGATTCTGGTCCACCATCCAGCATCTCAGGAGGGGAAAGTGGTGCAGCACCAACACTGTTTATAGTGGGGATGGTGTGCTGCTGACCTCGACTCTGGACGTTGCGGGCTGGTGGGCGGAATACTTTGAAGACCTCCTCAATCCATCCAACATGCCTTCCATTGAGGAAGCTGAGCCTGGGGACTCTGGGTCGGGCTCTCCAATCTCTGGGACGAGGTCGCCGAGGTGGTTAAGAAGCTCCTCGGTGGCAGGGCCCCGGGGTTGGATGAGATCTGCCCGGAGTTCCTTAAGGTTCTGGATGTTGCAAGGTTGTGTTGGCTGACGCGACTCTGCAATATCGCATGGACATCGGGGGCAGTTCCCTTGGACTGGCAGACCGGGGTGGTGGTCCCCCTATTCAAAAAGGGGGACCGGAGGGTGTGCTCCAATTACAGAGGGGTCGTACTCTTAAGCCTCCCTGGTAAGGTCCTGGAGAGGAGGGTCCATCGGATAGTCGAACCTCGGATTCAGGAAGAGCAGTGTAGTTTTCATCCAGGTTGTGGAACACTGGACCAGCTCTACACCCTCAGCAGGATCCTGGAGGGTACATGTGAGTTCGCCCAATCGGTCTACATGTGTTTTGTGGACTTGGAGAAGGCGTTCGACCGTATCCCTCGGGTGATATGGTCCTATTGGCTTCATCAAGTTGTTATCTGCAGCTCTCACTGGAGCGGTTCGCAGCCGAGTGTGAAGCGGCCGGGATGAGGATCAGTGCCTCCAAATCCGAGGCCATGGTCTTGAGCCGAAAAAGGGCAGAGTGCCTTCTCCAGGTCGGAGGGGATGTCCTGCCCCAAGTGGAGGAGTTTAAGTATCTTGGGATCATGTTCACGAATGAGAGAAGAAGGGAGCTGGAGATTGACAGGTGGATTGGTGCAGCGTCTGCCATGAAGCTGGCACCGTACCGGTCCGTTGTGGTGAAGAGAGAGTTGAGTCAAAAAGCGAAGCTCTTGATTTACTGGTCGATCTATGTTCGAAAGAATGAGATCACGGATACAAGCGGCCGAAATGGGTTTCCTCCGCAGGGTGGCTGGGCTCTCCCTTAGAGAGGGTGAGAAGGTTGGTCATCCGGTAGGGACTCAGAGAAGATCTGCTGCTCCTCCACGTTGAGAGGAGCCAGTTGAGGTTGCTTGGGCATCTGGTAAGGATGCCTCCTGGACGCCTCCCTGGCGAGGTGTTCCGGGCATGTCCCACCGGGAGGAGGCCCCAGGGAAGACCCAGGACACGCTTGAGGGACTATGTCTCTCAGCTGGCCTGGGAACGCCTTGGGTTTCCCCCAGAGGAGCTGGAAGAAGTGGCTGGGGAGAGGGAAGTCTGGGCCTCCCTTCTGAAGCTGCTGTCCCCGCGACCCGACCCCGGATGAAGCGGAAGAAAATGGATGGATGGATGGATGTTCAGTTTCTACTTCCTGCATTCTTTCATTCAGCACATGGAGACTGAGCATGGGAAACTGGAGATGGATTTTTTTTTTTTGGTTGTTGCAAATTGAACCTCATGATCACCTCTTTTGTTGGCTGAAGTATTTAAGCTAAAACAAAGATTTGAAAAATCATAAAAAGAAAGTTAACTGGTCAAAAAATATAGATGCTGGACTGGAAGGAGAGTAGAGAAAGGAGAGGAAGACATGCAGTGAAAAGGCCCAGGATCGGGAGTCAGAGGCTGGACTCAGCATACACAACATTTCTATTGATCTGTCTCAGATTCTGGATCTACGTCCACTTGAATAATCTTTTACTTGTTTTTGTGCTATGTGATAAGCAGCTTGTCCAAGAGTCCAGATTCTGAATGATATTTTCCCATTTGCTTCCACAAATGCCATTTTACTCCATTTTGTCTGATCAATTTTATGAGGCTTACATCCACAAATATTCTCTCCTCTCCAGATGTTTTCTATGCCAAAGATTTTATTTGAAGGGAAATTATTGAAATCAAGCTGATACAAATGTTTCAGTTTAAAATGTTTTTTATAAAGTATAAATAATTTATGTTAAATACATGAAAATAATAATAATTATAGCCATGTGGGCTTAAACCAGTGCTTCTCAATTCTTTTCTGTTACGCCCCCCCTAGCAAGAAGAAAACTATTCGCGCCCCCCACTCCTCACCGTGACTATCCGTCTCTGCATAACATTTTATCCTTAACATTAAAGAAAAGAAAAAAAAGACATATTGTCAAACTTACAAAGAATAACTTTATTAAATTGTGTTTTAAGTCTGCAACAGAAAAGATTTTAAGTGCATCAATGCCTGAAATTAAAAATAAATAAATCCTTGTTTAAACTGTAAACATGTTTGACCAACTAATTGCACCATTGCAAAATTAAATCAAATCAATAAATAATATTTAACAATTATAACTAATAAACTACAAAAACTAAAAAAAAATAACTAATTTATATTCAGTTCAGCAACGTTTGTCTTTGAGTTTATCTACCAGCTGTTCTTGAAGATCGTTAGCAATGTCATCTATACGTCTGGACAGAGGGATAGTTTTTAGTTTTGCTGCACTGGCGTCGTCCAGCATGACAGAGACCATGTCTAATGCTGCAGGCAGTATCAGCTCCTCTGCTATGGTGTGGGGCTTTTTGCACTGCGCAATTTGGTACGCCACCTTATATGATGCTAACAGCGCTCGATGGTTTACTGAAGTAGCCTTTACAAAGCGGGATGACTGTTGGCAATATTCAGCACGTTTTCACTGAAAAAACTCTAGCGGCTTATCGGCGTGATTGGAGTGTAACGTATTTAAGTGACGCCCTAATTTATTTGGCTTCATGCTGTCCGCTGCGAGCATTTTTAGACACAGCAAACACACCGGTCTTTCCTCTTTTCCAACTGTAGTGACAGTGAAGCCAAGCGCTAAATACGCTTCGTCGTATTTCCTCGTCTTAGCTTTCGGGTGACTTTCTTTTGTCTCATTATCTTTGTCTCTCTCTGCTTTTCTTTTCATCCTTGTTAAAAACTTTTTTATGTTGGGGGTTGTTATGTTGAATAACGGAGGCTATA
>NW_006800770.1:26648-29034 GCF_000485575.1 Poecilia formosa | reverse complement strand
ATGAACTTGTTGGTTCCCCTGTCCATTGTCGTGGCTGATATTTTGTGAAAATCCGGGAGAAATGCTACACTAATCGACTCAGAAATACTCTGCAGAGAGTCAATCGAAGTGAAAGACGCCATGTTTACATAGAAACTAAGCTCTGTGAGGCTTTGTTTGTGAGACATGCAGCCACGTGGGATTTTCGAGGGTGTTTCTGGGCGGAGCTTGTTAAGGTCCATTCACAATAAGAGGAGTAATAAACGAATAAATCCCAGTAAAATCTGTCCTGGCACCACTCTAAATGAAAGCATCAAATGCAGCTCAGCTATATCAGCTTCCAACCTGTTCATGTTATGTAACATGATGCCAGTGTTTTCTGCATGACTCAGAGCTGCTGTGAAGCAGCAGTCAGGGCTTGATCTTTTATTGCTCCAAATCTCTCCCAGCGTAGTAAACATTCTTCCTGGTGATTTTATGTGAAGTGAGTCTTACAGCTGCTTCTGTGGCTGAGCAGAGAAATGAATGATAAAAAAAGTGTGTCAAATGTTCATTTTATGAGTGAAAGTATTGTTTTGAAATACAAAAGAAAAAAAATAAATCATACATATTTATATATTGTTAGTACAGAATCAGTTTCTTGTATTTACTGTTGAAAACCTCTTTAGTAGAAAGTTCATCCTTAGCAATAACAAAGTGACTCCAAGTCAAAATGGCCTTTCACAATACATGTATGTGTGATAGACAGATTATGATGATATATTTTACTGTCCCAACATGACAGATTTGTTCAAACAAAACTGTTTTGTGTCTGAGTGTAAAAAACCTGACCTACTGTCTGAGAGGTAGTGAAACCATCTGAATGTTTGGAGGTTGCAGTTAGCTTTGTGCACAGAGCTAATTGCTGCTCCAATGTGATGCTGCAGTTTGTGTTCCCTCCCAGGACCTGGGGACGATGGTGGAGCATCTGGCCCAGTTCCTCGGTGTTTCCTGTGATAAAACTCAGCTGGAAATTCTGGTGGAAAACTGCAACCAACTGATTGAGCAATGCTGCAAATCAGAGGCGCTGTCTATCTCTAGCTGTGAGTAAGCTTGCAATAGACGGCCTCTTAAAGTTCTCAACTTGTTTTTTAACTTTACTTAGATTTGTTTTAAGAGCCTGTGTGGAACCGTTAAGTTATCAAATCCTCTCATAACTTATTTTAAGATTTCCCTGTTTTTTTTTCTAATTTCCAATTTCTACCTGGTTCACTATGATTTCACCAGGTCTGAATGTGCAGTTTACCACTTTGTTAAAGTCACTGCAGGTATTCATCTGGTAAACCAGTCGGTGCTGTATCTTCATCCCCACTGAAGACAGGCTTTAATTCTTTCATTTGGTTATGTGAAATGTTTTTCTCCTCAGCACCATTTCCATGAAAGCTTTTTTNTTCACTATGATTTCACCAGGTCTGAATGTGCAGTTTACCACTTTGTTAAAGTCACTGCAGGTATTCATCTGGTAAACCAGTCGGTGCTGTATCTTTATCCCCACTGATTATTTATTACATTTTTAGCAAAATTTCCAGCAGACAAGTTTTTGTTAAAGAGCACTAAAGACAAGGTAACACATAAGTCTCACTAGAAAGCCTTAGTCAACTTATAAAATCCCAAAACAGACTAGTAATTCTAAAATACCTTTGGTCATCTTAGTATCTTGGCTTTATGAAAGCAGATTCAAAAATAAAGAATTGTTCATTGTTCCCAAAACTGAGAACTTGAGTTTGATGGAAGAAATCCTACATGGAACACTGAGGGAGATGAGAATCAAACAGAACTACATAGGAAGGCAATGACCTGACTTGTCTTCAGAAGTCATCGTTTTACCTAATGCACCTAATTATGTGATACAGCTGTTCTGTTTGTGGCCTCAGAGGTTCTGTAGAGAACATTAGTGAACAAACAGCACCATGAAGACCAAGGAGCGGAGCCAACAGGTCATCCAATCTGACTGAGCTCAGACTGTTTAGCAAAAAAAAAAAGGGGCAACAAAATTCAAAGCTATTAGAGAATTACCTTAAGAAGGGATACAATTCAAACATTTTGAAAACCATTTACCATGTTATTTCCTCTTTATAACTAAGTACCAATTAAAAGCATTATGACTGTAAAGTACAGTGAAAAATATTAAAAAGGGAGGAGGGAGAGGAATAAGTTTACAAGTGAATGTGTAGAATTTCTTCTAGAAATGTCAGTGATTTTCTAACTTTCTTGGGAGCTCCTGTCATCATATTGATCCCAACAGTTAAACCTACAACATTATGTTCACCCAAAGTTTACAAAAACTCCCTGAATCCCATCATGCAGTCCAGCAGTGTTGTGGTACTCGAAGTTGGGCTTGGTCTTAAGACCGGTCTTAAGACCATTT
>NW_006800770.1:19250-24146 GCF_000485575.1 Poecilia formosa | reverse complement strand
AGAGTAAATATAGATTCCCAATCAGCTCAACCATCAGTGGATGTTCATTTACAAACCCAAACAATAAAACAATTATTAGAACTTTTATCTCTTAGATAAATCCAGACAAATGAGTTTGCATTAGCAAATGATGAATTGTAATTTATACCTCTTTATAACTCTTTAATTCATTCAGAAATCAATGAATTCAAGACAGGCTTTAATTCTTTCATTTGGTTATGTGAAATGTTTTTCTCCTCAGCACCATTTCCATGAAAGCTTTTTTTAATTTCACTTTGTCTACATGGAGTTATTTCAACACTAACACAAGCTGTCCAACTTTATCAAATCTTCACATTTTTTGCTTCTTTTTCCTTCACCGTGGATGTTAGCGTAGTGGTTTTTATACAGTGTATTCATCCCTGACAGTCCATCAGGGATGAGTAGACTTTCACCAAATCAAAAGTGCTAAAACAGATTTATGAATACAGGGTCTTCAGACTAGTGATACATAAGTTCCATCAGGCTTCGGTTTAAGTCAGATGTGTTCATATCCAGTTACCTTCTCCATAACACCTGAACCAAAGGAGCTGCTCACCCTAACCCTAATCAGACTTGGTGCTGTTGAAGGAATTCAGCCATCTTGGTTCCAGTGTGTTGGAGGAGGACAGTGGGTCTGGAGGACAGGAGGACCTCCTGGTTTCAAGCCAGCTCACTGAATTCCTAAAATTGCTCTCCAACTCCCTTTGAGAGGCTGTTGTGGACACATGTTTGACTTGCACCCTGTAGTCCATTTTGAACCACCTACCCAGTCTGTTTTTGTTTAAGCCATTTGTCCTTGTGCAAATATATATATATTTTTTTTTTTTCAAATTTTGAGTTGCCATTCATTTTACTTCTCCTTTTTCTGTTTTCCTATTGTTTTCTCATCTTTTCATTCAGTGAATTGAAATCTGGTGTCTGACCTGTTGCTCTGATCTGTGTCATGTCACGTCGCATCAGGTAAGCTGAGTAACTGCCACGGGATGGCTGCACTCACCCTGCAGCTAGATCAGTGTAATTAAACTGTGATCACACACAGTCCAGTGAATTTGGTCCTAACATTCTCTCCTCTCTCTGCAGGTCGTGTAGGTGTGTGGAGGGACGTCTTCACTGTGTCCATGAATGAGACATTTGATGCTTATTACAGACAGAAGATGGTCAAATCTGACCTAAGCTTTGACTTCTGCCTGTGAGGACAGCTATACTTCTCTCACCAAAGACTCTCACTCCCCTGATACAACTGATCTCTTCAAGTATCTTGAAGAAGATATCTTGAAGAAATTCATGCTTCTGCATCTCCATCAGCTCAATCAGTCTGAAGTTTAACTGTCTGAGAGTAGATTGACCTTCTAAAAAGTTTCCACAGAAATCACACTTGGAACCAAACAGAAATCACTGTGTAGCTTCTAAAATATCAATGATCAGTTCCAAAATTCACTATATTTGTTGAGGCTGCTATGTGCATTTGGGTTACTGTGGAAAGAAGCAGGTTCTGCAAACCACACAGAAAGTAAGAAGTATTTGGACCATGCAGTATTTACATCCACTTTCTTTCCACTTGGAAGCAGATAGTTTCTAACTTCCAGCTGGACTCTGCCCTTGTTCCAAAGACTGTGTGGTTTCTTAAGACAAATCACATCCTGTTCAATATACATAAAAATGGTGTCAGGTCTGCAATATTTCTAATGTTATTGCTTCTTTAATGTACACGTATGAATGTATTGTACTGTTACATTCACCAGATGTGACTCAACATTCACTGACACCTCAGGAATTTGACAGTTGTGAGCTTTCTTCTGAGTTGACTCGGTCTCCATTCCAATTCTCCTGTCTTTATCTTCTTTCTGTAAACGTTAGGTGAACTGTGCTGTCCAAACTAATTTCCACTGCTTAGAGTCTAGCACATTACAACAACTCAGTATATATTTAACAGAAATGAAGGACATTTGTTGGGTTTATTGTTTATTTTGAAACAATGTTTCTTGGCAATAGATCTTAAACCACTGAAAAGCCTTCGTCATTTCTCTTGTGCAGGAGAGCTGAGACTTTGGATGGCTGAACAGATGATCTGTCAATATTTGGTGTCATTTATTGAATTGACTGACTGTTGAGTAAGAGACAAAATATTTTGGTTATCTAACAATTTATCAAACAAGGGCCTGCTGCTCAAACTACAAACAACTGTCTGAGAGTTGTTTGTAGTTACAAATGTGCCACAATACAACCAACAAACTGGCTCTCCAACAGTACATGATTTATTGCCAAGAAGCATTTTAGCAGCAAAGACCAACCAACAAACAATTCTTTATTGTTTTGTCTTAATTTGAGACTGAGATGATTGTGGGTGAGGGTGTTTTTATAGAAATTCTCATGAGCAACCACTTTCCCATTATAAACTCCTTTTGACCACCCCACTACTGTATACTTTTGTTAGCACTGGGAAGATCTGTGAAGTAAATACGAACATCGGAACCACCACCTTCTGAATTCTTGATGCTGTGACAGAAAGCAGTGCTTTACGAAAGTATTCACATTACCTGAACCTCTTCACATTTTGTCATGTTGCAACCACAAGCTACAATTATCTTAACTGACTCTTGTTAAACCAGGTATTTTGTGAAGGCCTCTGAGGTTTGCTACAGAGCATTAGTGAACAAAACAGTATCAGTTAGACCAAGGACCACTGCAGACAGGTCAGAAGTTTAAAGTAGGGTTACATTCTAAAAATTTGTGCATCTCTGTTCAGTTCATCATTTGAACATGGAAAGGATGAACACACACAAATAATTGGCCATCCACCTAAACCAAGGAAATAGCCAAGAGATCCATGATAATTTTGGAAAAGCAGGAGAGACCAACAGCTCTTGTGTGAGAATCAGCACAGCTGTCCCACCTGAGCTCCCCAGAATGGCCTTTACAGAATAATGTCCAGAAAAAGCTGCTGGTGAAATAATGGCATAAGAAGTCCTGCTTGTAGTTTTCAACAAGCCATGAAGGGAACAAAACAAACATGCAGAATAAAAGATCCTCAGTTCATGGACTGGAATGGGAATACTGGCCCCAGTCAGCTGACACGGCACATCACCATGAGCTGTGGCATTGTTGCCACTCGAACCTTGGATGAAGGCTCATCTTCCAGCAGGTCAACATTCTGTCATGAAGTTGGGTGAGTGGCGGTGAGAACGAACACAGTATACCCAGGAGGTGAGGATGAATGGTGGTTTAATGGTGAAATACAGCTCAATACAGTTAAAATAACAGGCTGCACAGTGAGTGGAGACTAATGCTAACTAGTGTTAGCAGTTGCTACTAGTGTAGCAACTGGCAAAGAGCTGCAGCCAAAACAGGACTACAGTTCTACTGTGACGACAAAAGACTACGTGAGGCAAGGTTCAACAGCATTAGACAAGGACTTAGACACAACGAGGATCCAACATAGACACAAGTGACATTAAATACACGGGGTAATCAGGGAACAAGACACACCTGGGAACAATCAAGACAGGATGGCACAGAGACTAACAGAAACAGAACCAAAAATAAACAGAGAAACTCAAATCACTACACATACAGCCAGAGCTACAATAAAATGGTTTCAATGAAAGCAGATTTTGGTATTACAATGGACCAGTCAAAGTCCAGATCTAAATCTAATTGAGAATCTGTGGCAAGACTTGAACATTTATCTTCACAGATGCTTCCCATCCAATGTGATTCAGTTTGTATTGATTTGCAAAGAGGAATGAGACGTACCCCTACAGGTGTGCAGCTGCAACTGCAGCCAAAACGTTCTTCGAAAGGCAAGCAAACCTTACAGGTTTATTTTTTCTTTTCTGTAAAACTACCTTTAAAAACATGTTTGTTGCCATGTTGATGTACTTCCACATTATCATTATACCATAATTGTATTGGTCAATCATATCAGATCACCCCAAAATACATTGAAGTTCGTGATTGGTTCCTAAATGTGAGGGTTATTAATTGTGTTGGAAGGCAATGCATGTGTGTGTCTAAGTGAAATGTGAAGATGTATTTTCACATATTTCATTTCTTTCCATCTTTCTCCCACCAGCAGGTCAGTGGAACGGGAAGCAGGATGTCAGAAAATCCATCTGCACAAATATTCTACTGTTCTCCTTTTTCCATGTTGGTTGTGTGACTCTGTAAATGAGTAATTCTAGTTTAAGTTTGTAGGTTTTCTCGTTTTAACTTTTATAAAACCATCATTCATTGACTGAGTATGTACTCAAGTTCATTTAAGTGCGAAAAGGATTAAGACCGAACTTATTTTCTTCAAGCAACAAAAAAGCACACAAATACTCAGAATATCTTTTGCCCAACTAATAAAGGAACTGATTTCTATTAATATTTTGGTCCACAAACTGTTAGAGATCGTCCATTTAATTTTGCTGTTGTTTCCCTTTGTTTAAATCCACAGAGAACATGTTCACTGGTTTTACAAAATATTTTACTTACTTGCACACATAATCAATTAATTCAATTACTTACTTAATTAAATTGTAACAAAATTCTGTAAAATGTTTTCACTGTTTTTTTTTTCTCATGGCAAAGCAGCAGAAAACCTGAGCGTAGATCTTCTGGGTGTTGGTAAAGCATGGTGAACCTCAGCAGGACGTGCTCAGATCTATAGCCAGCCTGCTTTTATAGATCTAGGGGACAACCCAGATTTAGTAATTGTATCCTCTGTTTTTGCAAAGATGCTTTTATTATTATTGTTATTATTATTATTGATTATTTATGGTAATTAACAGAGCTCTTTAGCTCTTTCAGATGGATGCAGTCAGAGGGTGCGTTCACACTGCAGCCTTAAGTGACTCAATTCCAATTTTTTTGATGTAATAAGACCTGTATCTG
>NW_006800770.1:11947-19240 GCF_000485575.1 Poecilia formosa | reverse complement strand
CGGCCCGCGGGCCGTACGTTTGACACCCCTAATAGACGTTATGACCCGCTTCAGTCTATGATTCAGACATCGGAGTAGCCCCGCCGGTGTCCGAGCTCATAAACCACGACTGTTCACGGTAGCTCTTTCCCTGTCATTAACGTGCACTTATTACTGGCTTAGATAATTTTAGAGACTAGGAATAAGTCCCAGGGTCATTATTTATCTGAACTAAAGAACGTACGAAGCCCCCCCAATTTACTGGGACCATTAACATTGATTTTACATTAATCAGAAGAATTTAATCTAGTTGACTTAATTAATTTAACTGTCCACAACGTCAAATTAGACTTTAATATTTTTATGAGCAAGCTTTAGCAGGGGAGAAAAGACATACAGCAATTAACAAAGGATTAAGTAATCAATAGATTTAAGAAAATTTAGACATTTCACCTAATTCTAAACCCTACACTGTGTCTTACTCTAACCAGAGGCTTTGGGGGAGGCAATTTTACTTGAACCCAGATGCAGAGACGTTCCTTGGCAGCAGAAAACTTTAACGTCCATGGATGGAGTCCTATCTTTGTCTTGGCAGAATCCTTTTAGAATAGATCCAAAGTTGAACTGGTGAGAATCCTCAACGAACTCAGTTCTTAATCCACAAAAGATCTTTGTCTATTCCCCATGTCCACTGCAGCATCGTTGTAATCCTTGGGGTTGAGTTTGGGGCCACGGTCGAATCAGAATCCCGGGTTGTGGGTAAACGGATCTTGTTCCTTCCTTGTGCAGCGAGCAGTCGTCCCGGGGTATCATCACGCAGCCCTCCGTTGATTCTGCATCTCCGTTTGCTCGACTCGAACGCCGCGGAACAAAGAACCCCGATTCTGCGTTTGCATATATTTTTATACCGTATATTCTGCATGTCCGGTGCGTACTTTCCCTGACATCAAGTGCCTTCAGTTAGCCTCAACCTTTCCTCCACTCAACTTTTAACCTTCCTCTTTCTTTAAAACTCAAAGATCAACAATTCAAAACACCTGGTGCAGATATAGTCTCAAAATCTCACTTCCACTTTCTTCCTTGCTTAAAATTCTTTCACCCCTGCAGTCTATAATTGTGACACAGTTTCAGACACTTTTTACTCTTTACTCTTCAACCTCATACAGTAGTTAAAGAAATGATTATATGTATTTTACTCTGGGTTTTATCCAATTACTCAAAATGTTTAGATTTTATTCTTTAAACCTTTAATGCTCAAAATGAGCAATCTGAACTATTTTTAATCACTGCAGGCTGGAAACTTCCTCTTTCTTCAGGAAACCTGCTCGTCCTGTTCCATGACTCTCTTTCTGTCTGATTATGATTTTTTATGATTAAATAGAAAAAATAGAATTGAAGCATAGTTTGCAGGACACTATAACAACACACACAACCAGATAAATTTTTTTACCGTCTGACTCTACTGTTGGGTCTTGATGTCACCTGTGTAATTAGTTTTAAAGATAACTTTATTTATTGTTATTATTAAACTAAAATCTCCAGCATGGGGAAGTGGGCTGAGCTTGACTTTTCTCGACACAAAGCAGCAGAAAACCTGAGCGTAGATCTTCTGGGTGTTGGTAAAGCATGGTGAACCTCAGCAGGACGAGCTCAGCCTGCATTTATAGATCTAGGGGACAACCCAGATTTAGTAATTGTATCCTCTGTTTTTGCAAAGATGCTTTTATTATTATTGTTATTATTATTATTGATTATTTATGGTAATTAACAGAGCTCTTTAGCTCTTTCAGATGGATGCAGTGGGTGCGTTCACACTGCAGCCTTAAGTGACTCAATTCCGATTTTTTTTTTGATGTAATGCGACCTTTATCTGATCTTTTCATGGCAGTGTGAACAGCACAGGTCGGATTCTTTTTCGAATGTGACCCATATCCGATACGTATCCGATTCTAATGCGACCTAACGTCCAGGTCGCCTTCATCCGAACTGAACGTCACTGATTCTCAACAAATCTCACTATTCTGCATCCTGATACGCGCAAGTGGGAAGAAAAACAACAACCATGATGGACTATAATGAAGATTAAGTTGTTAATATGCTGCTCCGGCCGGACAACAACTTCAAATATGTAAGCTAAGCTCCACCGTTAGCCTCCCTGTTTACTTCCGCAAACACCGAGCACTTCTTCTTTTTATGGTAGTTGGCAGAACACTTAGAACGCTGACGCTATTGCGCCCTCTACTGCGCATGCGGGACACTTTCAGGTCGTTTGCCCGTTTACACTGCAGAACACATACAGGTCGCATTTACTGGCAGTGTGAACGGCCCGGCAAAAAAATCGGAATTGCCAAAAAATTGGAATTGAGTCACTTCAGGCTGCAGTGTGCACGCACCCTAGGGGAAGACAAGTTGCTTTGTAAGGTACTCAGGCTCAACCAAGAACTTACCAACATATTTTTTATAAAGTTATATGTTTATTGTCTGTTGCTTAAATAAGCTGATAAGCTATGAGACTAACTTTTGAAAGGAGAAATAAAACCCACCTGCTCAAACATTTTGTGTGGCCAAGCACTGCTAAATGTTAGCAAAGTGAAGACTTTGGAACTAGAAAAGTTGCTGCTAAATAATCAGATATGAGCATTTTGTTCAGCTGAAATTCAATTAATTTATTTGTCGAAACAGTCATTGTTCCCATCTTTTGTCGCTAGAGTCTGAAAACAGGCCTTTCCAACATGATTATCCATGCATAATCATGTCAGTCCAAATATCCACATTCACCGTGAACATGC
Source organism: Poecilia formosa (assembly GCF_000485575.1). Classification (NCBI taxonomy): domain Eukaryota; kingdom Metazoa; phylum Chordata; class Actinopteri; order Cyprinodontiformes; family Poeciliidae; genus Poecilia; species Poecilia formosa. Next base: position 16,472 of record NW_006800770.1, on the reverse strand, counting down.
TTTTTTCCCCAAGTTTAGAGCTTTTGCTGCTGGGTCCCTCAGCTGCTTTGTAACAGTGTATCGACTCTCACAGAGAGGAACGAATTCCATGAGCCTTCCGTGTTCCATTTAGGAAATAAAATGCTTCTTGCGTTCCTTAAAACATCAACACAACACATCAACTCTTTAAACTAATAAAACATGATTATCAACACTTTACAAACCATTGTACACATTATTTAATCTATTTCTTTGTCTATGTGCAGTTAACCAACACAAAATATCCAAAGAGGTTTCCAAGGAAGTCAATACTTCCCCACTTCCTGCCGATTTATCCAATATTGAACAATGAATTAATTGAGCAAATTACAGTTGGAAAGAAAACAGACATGCCAAAAATACTGAAAATACAGAAATGTCTACAATTACCAAGAGCTAAAAATGGATGGAGGGATGAAGGATCTGTCAGAGTTATAGTTGTAAATGTTTTTAGTTTAGGTTTTCTCTGTACTGCTGCCTTCCAGAAGATGGCAGTAAAACAACATTTCCCAACCTAGTGAAGCTCAGTCTCCTTGGACTGCACCATGGAGAAAGGGATGTGGTAATTGTTGAAGCAGACGGGAACTTTTGAGTCAAAAGGTGCCACGATACTGACTCGTTCTTTTTCTGTTTTATTTTGTATTTGACACAACTACCTGCAGATGTTTACCAAAATACAAAACTAATAAAAAATTTATTTCTGGAAACCAGATTATTTTAATATATTCTGATTGAAAATAATTAATGAATAATTTTAACCCTGGCTGTTCTGTTTTTCACTTTTTAGACTAAGTCAATTATTAATAATTCAGTTTCATAAATTCAGTGTTATATAGCACCATTTCACAACAAATGTCATCTTAAGGCACTTTATAAAAAATAATTTGAATTCAGTTATACATACATTCCAATTGATTATAGTTATCAAACAGTATAGTCAATTAATTATTTAAAGTAGATTAAAAACTTTGTATTCAAGGAAAGCCAGCAGAGCCTGGAGTCCCTGACCTGCAGCATCCACTCCTACTGGACCAGGATGTAGCCCTTGTGTTGCGCCGCATCATTGACTTTACAGCAAGCATGCATGGAACAACAGTGGAGAGGAAAAACTCATCTTTAAGAGAAAGAAACCTCCAGCAGAACCAGAACAGGGCTCAGTCCAAGCAACCATCTTACACAAAACGAATGGAGGTTTGAGAAGACAGAGCAGAATGCACAATTAGAAACTGATGAACTGATGTAGAATGATTTCTGATATTGACTCTGATATTGATGAAAGTAAAAAGTTAATAGCAGGACAGTTAGCTCATGGCAGCATTATCAAGGCCAATCCCCTCCTCCAGGAAGGTAGAACAGCCAACCCCAGCGCCAGACCAGATATAGCTTCTATGGAGAGAAAAATAACAGAGAAACAAAAATTTAACAGATGAAATAAAAAATAATACAAAAAGGAGAGCAGGAGAAGTAGGACGTGAGAAGAAGTGGGTGTCTGCCTCACAGATTGAAACTGGGAGCTGGTTCCACAGCAGAGGAGCTTTAACTATAGATGTGGCTGGTAATAGATGTACCTTCCTGGAGGAGGGGATTGGCCTTATTTATTTAGCACATTTTCAGCAACAAGGCAATTAAAAGTGCTTTACATGACACAGGACGAAAAATGGGATTTTTGGCAGCTATTGACACCTTGTTCTGCCGTGCGCATGGAGATTGAGGGCTTTCGGCAAGAGGTTTTTGTCAGAGTCGAGCACTGCCAAAATTGGTCAAAAATGCTGTGTGTCCGTGTTCCCTTATCAACCCCCTCCCCTTGTGCCTAGCAGAGGTTTTTGTATTTAAATGAAGTTGCTGAGTGCCATGCAAATGCAAATCAACTGTTGAGCACGGCCTTTTGACTCTTATTTGTTTTGTAGCTAACCCTTTTTACCTTCTGTTCACCATAAAGAAGTATGTTTGGAGAAAGAATATTAAAACAATCTATCTTGTCCATTAAAATATACATTACATGTGTGTTAGGAGCACTGAAAAACTTAGTTTTGGTTGAATTGATGATATAAAAGAAGAATATGCATGATTACATACAATAGACTTTTGTGAAACGTGATCTTACTTTGACATTCCTCCTATCTGAAGATTTATCTTGTGATGGGAGGAATTGCAAAACTTAATCAATAATAATAATAAAAAACATGTTCCAGAGTGGTTCATTGTACATAAAGTATTTTTTGTGAATAATATTCAAACTAATGTTAATGTTCACTGATTGCTTTAAAGACCCAGAGTCATGCTATGTTGGAGTGGTAGTGACACCGTTCCACATCACAATACAGGACTTACGAAACTACAGATGATTTATCAGTATTCAGTTGCTTAACTCTCAAGTTTAAATTGAAGAACAAAATGGTTGAAAGTATGTGATACCTTCTGATAGGGTATAAACATTTGTATTCTTTTTTTTAAGTTTTGTTAGTTAAGCACTAAACATAACTCGCGGATTATGAATCATATTCTGTATAAACTAAAAAGGAGACAGCTCAAAGTAGAATTGAGTAAATAAACATCTATACATTTAAAAACATTTTAGCAATTAATTATAATAAAAATAAAATATACTGTCACGTAACTTTTGAAAAAATAACTTTTAGAATGTATTTTTCTTGCGTCAACTTTCATTTAACACTCCAGTCCAGTTGGTGGCAGTAAAGCGCTTTCATAGTCGGTCAAGCACCCGCCATTAAACTCCAGAGGAAGATTTACACCCACGCTAACCGGTGCTACTGCTAAACCCAACATGAACGAAAATGCCCGTGCGTTGTGTGAAATGGTGGCAAAAGTCCTATTTCACGGAGTTACCTTTTCAGTATCGTTTTGATATTAAGCAATGTCCCGGCGGAAAACAACAGATGGCACCGCGGCGGTCCAACAGGCCGAACCCACGGTAAGAAAGCTTTTATGAATAGCGAGCAAGTGCAGCTAGGCGAGTTGCTTTGTTTGTTTTTTACAGAAAGCGGTCTGTCGTTTTTATATGCCGAAACAAGTGTAGGGTGAGATTTTGTATTGTATTTTTTATTACATGTGATGTTCTGAACTCTTAAAAATACTCGCATCTTCTTTTATTTTTTCAGACCAGAAAAATGGCCAAGCCTCAACAGCCAGGCCTCAGACCACGGTGCCGAGGCGCTCTTACGGAGTCCACCAGGACGAAGAGAAATTCATTAAGTTATGATTTCACATTTAGTCAATAGTGAACACTCGCATATTTGTAAGGAAAACTGATCTTCCCGTTATTTTATTTATTTCGTTATAACGCAGCACAGCAAGGACGGATATGAATGAGGACGAAGTCATGAAGCCGGTATGCATTATGTACAGTCACTGCGTTGATTCCCGACTGTATAATGGTTGGTTGAGAATAATTTTAACTTATTTACTTATGTATTTTTGAGAGAGGTATATTTGCTACAATATTTTTTTTATTTTACATTTATTTCCACAGACTCCACAGAATGGGAGTCACATTTGTGTCAATCAGACTCTTCAGAAACGTCCTGATGTCCGTGATGAGGACAGAGATGCAACTGTGTGTGAGTATCTACTATTTTAGAATGTTGATGATATTTTATGTTTATGTACATAATGTAATTATGCTATGTACTGACAATGCACAAAAATGTTTTCCAGCTGCATCCAGGACCTACTGCCAGTCATCTGGATGTAGCTACAGAAAGAAGCAGGTAAGATTTATTACTAATCTAGAGGTCACAATTCCTTGAATGATTAAAGCACTGTGATTTATTAAAATCCATCAAAGCAAATTATCTCCCTCAGAGTTTGTTGAACTATGTTTTACTATTTACCACCAACTGCTTTTAATTATTTTTTCTTCCAATTGTTTCCAAGTGTTTTCTCTTTTTCATTAAAGTTTGTATTTTTTGTATGAATGTATTAATGTGTTTTTTTTGTTTGTTTGTTTTAATATCTTATGTGTGCATACTAAGCTGGAAGTTGCCAAACAATTTCACTGTAGTTTCATAATGACTAAAAGATGCCTGTAGCTCATAATGATTGTCTGTTTTGTCTCAACAGCTGATGGAGGAAGGCAGAGGGTACTGGCAGCTGAGGAGGTGGCATTCTGGGAGGATGGCAGCTATGAGGCGGTTTCAGGATGGACCCCAAGTTCCTCCAACCAGGAGCTCAGTGACATCAGGTCTACAAGACCGGAAGAGACGTCAGGTCTATGCTACAGAAGAGATGTTGGGCCTGTCCTGAACGCAGCATGTTTGATCATGTTTGGACAAAAAAACATTGCCAGATGGTCCAGAAATGGACAAGTATTTATATCTTATTTTGTGTGCAAACAGTAAGATAAAACACCAAAAGTCGTGGTAAGAGACTTGAAGCTAACCTTAAATACAGCATTTTGCGTCATAAGCTTTTGTATGTTGGATCATGCTCAGAAAGAAAGCCACCACCACACGGCTCAGAAGTATACAAGCATTTTGTGCTGTAATCT
>NW_006800770.1:7641-11323 GCF_000485575.1 Poecilia formosa | reverse complement strand
AGGTCTGACATTTTTCAGAAATACATATATGGAAAAACATGGGTCTGAGCATGAGTTTGTCCTGTTGCACGACATCGGTCGGAAGCACCTGGACAGAAAACCGTAAGCCATGGGGAAATTTTGAAAACATTTTCCCGGAGCAGGCATGCGTATCTATGTCCTGACCGACTTTTAGGCCAATCGAGGGATATTTGTGGGCGTGAGTGCGAGTTAGAAATTATTTTGGGGTCAGAAATCCACTCTCTGAATCCACTCTAGCGGAGCAGCCCTCACACTCTAACTTTTCAAAAAATGTAAAGCTTTGGGTTGTTTCGAGACAAGTTGTGGACAAACCAGGCCCCATAGCAGGCCCCAATAAAGAGACCGCTTATTGGGTGTAGAACAAGGTTCTTGCCATGTATTGCAAAGTAGGCTCCAATAACAAACCAAAGAAAAAAAAGAGGAAAGAAAACTAATCTAATGTTCTAAAGTATGTAAACTAAGTACTCCTGTTCAGGGTTGCTAAGTATCTAATTCCATTTCTAAATAGTGAGTACTCTACAATTTCTGATAAAATAAGGTAAAGAGTGACTGATCTAATTCCTTTTCTGGGTTAAAGTGAGTACTCCACAATTCTAAGTTTGTTCTAAATCCTTTTCTGGGTTAAAAGTAATATAAACTAAGTAGTGACTGTTCCTGTTAAGTATTTCTGGATTCCAAGTTCGTAGTTATTCTAATTCTAATTCTGATTACATTTCTGGGCTGCATAATATTGATCTAAATAGTGCGTACTCCACAATTTTTCATATTACTAATAAACTAAAATAATCCTTTTCTGGGTTAAATATGGAGTACTCCACTGTTTCTAAAACAAAAAAGAGGAAAGGACACATTAGGGCTAATGGCAACATTCAGACAAAACAATGGGCAAAACAAAGACACGAGTGAAGGTGGTGACATCAAAGGGCCATGAAGAAACATTACTAAGCCTCCTCGCAGAGTCCGATAGAGGTGTTGTTATCAAACCATGATGTCTCTCACTCAGCTTCGCAACTCCATGGATACAGGAGGGGGTGAGGAGGGAAGAGCGTTGTGTTTACATATCTTCAATGAGATTAGAAATATGCAGCCCTTCCAAGGCCACATGGGGAAAGCCAATTCAGANTTCCTGCGCCGGAGCGGTCCATGAGGCGTCTATGCTTATATTATGTCTATGGAGATATCTACCAACATGTAAGTAATGAATTGTGATGTCATTGTTTTTTCGCCCAATGACTGACAATTCACGTGGGTCTCCTGTTGCTATTCACATGTTAAGTAGAGTTAACACCTCCCGCCAGCCCGCTCCCCCGCACTTTCCCCAGCACATCCCCACCCCTCCTCCCCACTTTGTAGGATTCCGCATTCGACAGTATTCGACTGCGGCCGGCGAAAACGCGCTGCCCCGCCAACTATCGATTGCTGTCGATATCTGTCGCTCACAAGCTGCGTCCGCGTCAGAATACAGGATCAAAAATCCCACTTTTCGTCCTGTGTGAGTTAAAAGAAAATACAAACAAAACTAGAAAATTCCTGAAAAAATTTAAATAAGGCCTGCAGAAGTGTTCCCATCACTTTTGAACACTGTTTTAGCTACAGCTAGGACTGCTGGATTTGCCCTGAAGAACAGATCCATGTAAGTCTGACATGGTCCATCACTAGAGTGTAATGAGTGAAGCTTCAAAACACTCATCAAAATGTTATAGGTGACCTAGTTCACCCCTACAGTACAATAGTAAAACCCCAAGTACAGTGAAAATCAGTCCGAGACTGACGACTATAAGCTTCGCACATGTGGTTCTCACTCACGGTCCAAAATAAAAAAAAACAACAACATGAAGACAGTGGGTAATTGTTTATTTCTAAAAAATAAAAAAAAATTCAACCTTCATACTAAGGATTTTAAATCACACTCAAAAATTCAGAGAAATAATAATTTTATGTAAGCAAAATATGAATAGTCACAGGAAATGTGTATTCTTCCCACAATGCATTGTGAGACCTGTCTGCGCTTGTTTGTGAGACTACTCACTGTTTCTGTCTGGGACCCGTTGCTATGGTAATTAATTATCTGCACCTGGGCCGGCTTTCTCTGTCAGACAGGATGCTGGAGACAGAGTTTCTATACTTGTGAGACACTCAGCGTCGGTCTCCAGGACCCTGACAAAAACCATAAGCCCTAGCAAAATTTTGAAAACATTTTACGGGAGCAGGCATGTGTGGTCTATGTCATGACCAACTTTGAGATCAATAGACCGATATTTGTGCCTGTGAGGGGGAGTTAAAAAGAGTTTTGGAGTCAGACCTCCACTGTGCTGTGTGTGTGTTTCAGAGAGAAAGGTTAGTGATTCTGTGAGACACTCAGCCTCGATTTTTCTCGTTTTTCTCAATTTATGTCGTCATTTTAACTCAAAATCCCACTAAAAGTAATAGCTCCCTGCTCGGGATCAAGCTGAACGTTTTGATACCACTTTTGTGGGGGTGCACGCATCGGTTGGGCCACATTAACGATGACGTAAGAAAAATAAGTAAATAAAAAAAATTTCTGAAGAAATTTAACCAGGGCCTGCCAAAGTGTGCCTGTCGTTTTTAATCAAGGGTTCTGATGCAAAAATTTAGCATTAACGCTAAAGAAAGCTGCACTGTAGTCAATAACCTGTGGTGAGCCAGAAGCATGTTCACTAAGCTGTACTTGCACCATTCATTATGTTAAAATTAATGCAAAAGCTAAAATTAGCCAAAATGCTAATGTTAGCGTGAATGCTATCAGTAGCATGTAGGGGATCACTAGCATGTTTTCTGTCATTCACTTAGTCCATTCAGTATACTAAACATGGCTAATAAATGGAGTAAGTACTCCATTCAGTATATAAACATTGCTAATAAGTAAGAAAAGCATTCTGATGCTCAACATTAGCATCAATGCTAAGCTGAGCTAAATTGTAGTGAAAAACTTGTGGAGTCAGAAACATGTTCACAAAGCTGTAATTGAATTTTCATTTTGTTAAAATTAATGCATAATGTGAAATTAGCCAAAATGCTAATGTTAGCGTGATTGCTATCAGTAGCATGTGGGGCATCACTAGCATGTTGTCTGTCATTCACTTAGTCCATTCAGTATACTAAACATGGCTAATAAATAAGAAAATTAGCAAAAAGCTTATTTTAGGTGAAATGCTAATGCTAATGCACTGGCTTGCACAAGCCAGTTCCATAACCTGAGAGAAAATGCTAATAAAGGCTAACATTATAACTAACTTGAGGGAAAAAGATAACAAAAGCTAATATTATTGCACCGCCTGTGGTGGTGCACTTACCTGAGAGGATTATTGAGGCTTTTATTTTGAAATGTTAATTAAGCTTTATTTGAAATTGCAAAACTAATCCCAGGTGTAACAGTTTTGTCAAACCAGTTATCCAATTGCCAAAAGTGCAATTACATGATGTAAAAATTGTCAAGGCTTTTATTTTGAAATTTTCAGTAAGCTTCATTTCATTCACTAATCCCATCTGTAATAGTGATTGGGTTAAATCAGTTATATAATGCTCAAAACACAAGTAGTTCTGAATACCATAGACATAATATAAGGATAGACGCCTCATGGACCGCTCTCGCCTATTGTCGCTGACGAGATTTAGGGCGGCCATCTTGGAGCGGTACTCC
>NW_006800770.1:0-5165 GCF_000485575.1 Poecilia formosa | reverse complement strand
CTTAGTTTATTCCCGGCCTTCGAAGGACCCATCCTACGTAGACCAGTCCTTCGAAGGATGCAGACCCTGAATTCGGACACAGCTCTTGTCTCTGTCTGCCATTCTACTATCAGAAATTCTAGGAACCAACAGCAAACCTGCAGTCAGAGAGATAAGTGCTCTGTCAGGAACATATGAACCAATCAGATCTGATGTTTGATGGAGCTGATTATTAAGGGATGTGAGAAGGAGAATCTGAAATTCTATTCTGGATTTCAAAAGGAGTCGATGAAGGGAAGATAAAATATGAGAAATACGATTTCTGACCATCAGCATTTTCTAGCAAACACAATGAAGAAAGAAGAAAAAACAAGAAGAATCTGAACATCCACCTCATAATTAACCCTAATGACTACTAGGGTTAATTTTTTATAGTGCAGAAAATCTCTGTTCTAGAAGCATACTGGTCAGTTGTTTTCAGGCCAGTGCAAACTTCTGGAATTATGATCTTCTGGTTTTGATTTTGACCAACTGGGATGGTTTTTTTATTATTTAAATAGGGGATATTCCTGAAAGAAAAACATGTGCTGCCAATTCTTTGTTAGGTTCTTTGTTTGCAGTGGTGCTACAGAATCACAAGATTATCAATAATTATCTTCCAAAACATGTACCCCTTACATTTATTGGATTGTTGTTCAGAAAAAGTGTATGAAAGAATAGGGGGTTGGTTGATGTGTTCAGTCTGAACAAGAATTGATTTTTTTTTTTACAACTCTCTCAATCTAAGCTTTCACTAACTGAAACTCCTCTCATTTATTTATTGTAAGGTAAAACTAATCATTGTTTTATCATTTTATTTGAGTGTTTTATCTAAATGTGTTCAGTTACCTAACTGGCTCTGACCAGTTATTCTTTAAGGTTCTTTCTTTATCTATAATGTAATTTCCTACTCAAGGGGTCCATCTGTTTCGTTATCTCAGTATTGTTCTACTGAAGAAGGTCATCATAATAAAAGCCAATTCCAAGCAGAGTTGAGCAGTGCTCACCAATCTTTGATCCTGAGTGGGTTAGAGGTTGTGGATCTCTCCCTTTTCAAAGAAAGGCATAAAAACCTCATTGGTCTTGTGTCTGGCTCTTTGCTAATTTTAAAACCCCCAACATTTATGATACATATTTGGTCAAAGTCCAAGAAAATTTGGACTCCAGGTCAAAAAAAAAAACTAGGAAAGAGGGAAAAGACATCACATTTTCCCTTACTGATGTCACCCACATCGTCATGGTAAATTGAAGATGTAGCAGGTATGTAGAGCATCAGAAGCATCCAGCCTCCCCTGAGGTGGCAGGCTCTCCGGAGTTCTGTGCTCAGAGGATGTGGTTAGTAGTGATAATTGGACAATGTGGTGTCTATAATAAGATTCAATGCCAGGAGCTTCACTTGGGACTGCTGCACTGGATTACACTATGGAAGGATGTAGGGCAGGACAGTAGAGACTGTACTTTAATTATGAGCCATCTAAATAGGTTTGTGGGAGCTTTCTTGTGCCAAACTGTTGTTTGAATGTATTGTTTATTGTGTTTATGTATTTTCTTTTATAAAACTATTTGTGTTTTTGGATGTTTGAGGCAGTTTTTTCAAACCAGTTTCATCATATCTCTACACAAGTATTTGAATTTCATGATAAAGCCGAGGGTCAGAACAAATACATTAATGCTTTATTGCCTCAGTTCTAACTGTTCTAACAGAGAGCACCCTGTGTATTCCCCAACGAGCCCCATCATGAAAATTACTGCTGTAGCCACCTGATGTCAGCCTCTGCTCTCCCAGGCTCCTCAGAGACACCATTACATGTGCCATTATCCCTAGTGCTGCTGGAAAATGTAAGTGAAATGTGGAAGAATTGGACCTTTGTTTTTTACTTGCTCCATGTAACTGAAACTGAGTATGCCTACATGTTTGTGTGCAGTAGAAAACTCTAAGCGGTTATTAATAAGGTTCTCCTGCATTAGAAGACATGGAACAAGAGGAAGTTTAAATGCATTATAATGTCAGGTGGTCACAGCTGAGCACTGTTTTATTGTCTCTCACACAAACATCTCCTCAGATAGCATGAAAGCTTAAATTAATGAGTGTCTTATTTAACAGAAGCTTGACATGTTTTAGAAAAACAGTAATTTGCAAGCAGCCTGAGTCATAAGCTGTCATGTTTCAGGTAATATGTTGATATTTTTGGTCTATTCAATTGTAAAGAAGTGTTTTAGAAAAAACAATATTGAATTAATTTGTTTCATTGAACCTTTCCTTTTAGTAAATATTTTCATGGCACTAGTGGCCTTGATCTCAAGTTCTCACACAGGAAAAGGAAAAAGGGGAGCGACATGCAGCAAAGCCCGGATTTGGGACCTCATCCTGACTGGGGCGGTCTCTACCTGTACACAAAGTTCTCTATGCAGAAAATGTTTTGTGTTGCATCATAAGTTTGGCTATGTTTGTCTATCTTTGGGAAAAGCTGCGCAAAATTCCAAGACTCCATCCACCTCGCCTGTGTGTTGAGCTCCACTTAGCTTTCTCTCTGAGCATTTCCCAGTTCTGGATCCAAAATGGGGAACCTCGAAAAGCGTGCCAGGAGAGACCAGAACTGCCTGTCCTTCTCAGAGTTATGTGTGTGTGGCAGATTTCTATCTGCTGTTGGAGCAGAAAAGCTTGCTATTCTCTAAGCCAGTAAAAAATATTGTGCTCAAATATAACTTAAAGTGAATTAATTACAAGTTAAAAAAAATCAAATACTGTGAATTTATCAGAACAAAAACATATAACACATGGCTTAATATATGCAAATGTCCCTGGTGGCTCCATCTTGCATAAAGTGCTCTGTAGTGCCGGCATGAAGGGAAAAGTCTGACAAGCTGTGTCCAGGATCTGTTGGGTCTGGAGATACGTTAGTCGTCCTTTTCCTGACCCTTGACCTGCACAAGCCTCTGCAGACCAGATTGTTTGTTGCAGTTTGGACCTGTCTTATTTTGTTGATGAGTGGAACCACACAGAGATGGATGTGAAGGACATATGGCCATATTGAAGATGACCAGCAGCTCCTCTAGATAATTCTACTTCAGTCTTTGCTAGACTTTCCCAAGGAATAACGAAGTTGTTAATAGGAAATGGAAGTTATTGACATTAGATCACGTTGTTGAAGAAGGTGAGGGAAGGGAGTGTGTTCTGTGGAAGTCCACTTTCATCCCTTTCAGTATTGCTGGAAAAAGGGAGGCCTAGCTTTCCCTCCTGGAGTTACCCTTTGGTATCAGTTCCAGGAGCAAACTTCTTGTGTTTATCCTGAGCATCTTGGATAAACAGAACACAGAGTGAGTGAAAGAATGACAGAGAGAGTTTGGTCTCTCTCTGATGACTTGTCTCAGAGCAGCTGCTGTGCCTGGCAATGACTAATGCACACTCTTTTATGATGAAGCAGCAGTCACAGCTGTTTACCCCATGCATTTCCCTCACTTATCAATATTCAATTCAGATCACTCGCAAACATACATTCACAAATTATTATAGCACTCTCACTAAATTAGTCATGCAAAGGTTAGATGAAGGATTTTTCTGAACTGCCAATTTATGGGTTGACTATTGTTGTCCATGTGAATGTAAAGGTGTTGTGCACACACACACAACTGGTGTTTTTGATGTGTAGGTCTAATAGAACAGAATATTCCAAATGTGATATCAGTTACTCATTCCTTTGCTATTTTAATAACTGCACAATATTTTGTGTTGCTCTTACTGTACAGAATGTTATGTATGTTATGCTTAATTCTGTTTTTTAATATCTTGTATTTTAAATTTTGTGAGCCCACATGCTTTGATTGCCTGTCAAATTTTCCCAAGGCTGCATTTTCTCACTGTGAAATATAAATAGAGAATTCAAAAAATGATATTTCTATTCTACTCTATTCATAAATTCAGTTAACTTGGTTTTATTCTTTCACATCTCTCATGAAAGCTGAACTTGTGCAGTCTGTTTACAGTTGAACAGGCATTGAGTAGCTGCGTTTCCATTGACCATAGAGTTGCGCAAATTGAAATTAGAAAAATAAATTTACTTGATGGAAACAAGACAATTAAAGAAAAAACTCATGTTTCCAGCTTGGACGAGGTGGTTGTTTGGCCGTATTGATTTATTTCACAAAAGTACACCAGAACTGCTTTTTTCGCATCACACAAGTCACATGATCAGCAGTGGGACGTTGCCACTGGCACAAACCACGAAGAAGACGACAGGAAGTGGTGGGAAGATGACGGTTTGGTTTGGTTTTTCTTTCATTTCCTGCTGGCTCCACCAGAGCTCTCAGAACTTCACACAGTTCATAAAAAGTTGTGTGTCATTCCAACACATTGAATCCATCTTCTGTAAAATTTGTAATTTCCCCCAAAATGCTGCACACTTATCTCTCTCTGAATTATGAGTACAGCTCATGTAACTGTTTACATCTCCTGCTGCCATGATTTTTAATGACTTAAACATTTTTTAAATGCATGAACAAGCTTATGTGTGATTTTAATTTAATTTCTCATTTAATGTTAAAACAGCAATTGTGAAATTGTGTTTTTCTGACATTAGGATATAGACAAAGATTTGTGCATGGAAACACAGCTACTTCTGTGTCAACGATCTTGAGTCAGCCACAGGACCCAGTGCAGTAACAACATAAGATTTTATCATCTTTTTAGCATTTGCTGGTTTGGTTTTAACTTGAATTTGCTTCAACACACAAACCTGGCCATGTTGCCAGTTGTTGTGAATGTTCTCTTGTACATCATTTCCCTAAAGTCTGATATCAAGTTCTTTTGAGAACTCTGAGCTATCGTACCAGACTAAGATGTTGGTAGAGTCTTCCTAGTGTTCTTAACCTGGGTTCGATTGAACCCCAGGGGTTCGATGAGTCGGTCTCAGGGGTTCGGCAGAGCCTCTGCCACGGAGGTAAAAACACACTTGTGTAAAGTCGTGATGACGCGCCCCGCTTTGTCATCACTTGCTGCAGAGGGTCACGTTACATTGCTGAGCCAATCAGTGCTGCGAAGGAGCCCTGATTGAAGGAGTTCCACTCTCAGCATGGATTTGAACTTGTGTCTTTAATGGGCTCTTTGCACCTACGGCGTTGACGTCACATCTCCAGGAGCTAATGCGGCT
>NW_006800769.1:81234-94996 GCF_000485575.1 Poecilia formosa | reverse complement strand
TTCTCTTTTACAAATCGACTGTATTTTTAACGCTTTGTTCTTTTGTTCAGCATTTTTACAGATGATCAACAGGCTTCCATCTCTTAGCACTTTAGCTAATCCCACATCTCCAATCACTTTCTTTAAACCAATAGATAGCGTGATTGGACTCACTCCTGTCAAATCCTGTCCAGCTCTGAATTTCAAAATTACCTTGAACTCCTCCATCATTACTTTCTTTCGTGTCTCGACGTTTTCCTCCTCATCTTCGAGAGATCTTTTTCCTGTATTTATCCCTTTCTTGCCCTTATCTTTTCCTCCTCCCCCTTTCTTATTTTCTACCACCGACCAACTTGTTTCCATTCCTTCATCCTCTGAGCACCCTCCACTACTACTAGCCATCTTAGTCCACTCACAGTCCAGATTATGCCTTTAAACCGCTCTTCCACTTCTTAGCTTCTCGTGACCGAACCACGCTCCGTCAGAGTTGCTGCTCCCTCCCAGCTCTTCTTACTTTGTTTCTCCCACGAGAAATAAAAGAAAAAGAGCGACCCCTGTTGATTGTTCCCAGCTGTGTCTCGTTTCTTTGATTACCCTCCTTTGTCTCTTGTTGGATCCTCGTCGTGTAATGTCATCAGTCTGTTTCCCTGTGACGCCTCTGTTGGACTTTCATAAATTTTTTTTTTTCCTCTGTTGGACTTTCATTAAATCATTCATCACTTCAACCTGGGTCTGCCTGCGTCCTGCTTCTCACTTCACCAAACCACACCACCTGTGAATATTACATTGATCTTTGCCAATACTTAATTACAAGTTATTTTATAATGGTAACATCAACAATGTGTCTCCACTTATATGGTTGAACTGAAGGGGAGATTGTTTAATGGTTACAACAGTACAAAAAAAAATCTTTAGTTATTTGTGTTCCAGTATTGTCTGGAAAACTATAAACAGGATTTTACCCCCCCTCCCCCACCCCACCCTCCAGGTTACAGCTTTGCGTTTGGTGTCAGAGCTCCTGCTGCCGCTCCACAACTCAGATGGCCGCTGCACAGATTTGTGACACTTATCTTAATATTAATAATTATAATGGCTTTAAGTTGCACAACTTTACGAACACGTTCATTCGTGGCTGTTTTCACGTTTATTGCGCTGTTCATAATAGTCTCGAAGTTTGCAGTTTTCTGGAGCGCAACGCGAAGCTCGACGTCATTCAGAGGTTATATATTAACATTAACAAAGACACAGCAGGACGGATCATCTGGGAAATGATGGACAAGGAGAGTCTGACTAAAACTAACTGGATGTCAGACAAATTCTGGGGTCTGTCTGCTTATTTCCAAGCCCAAAAACAGCAATTGTCTTTTAGAGAAAGACGTGCCATGCACTATCATTGTGAAAACTACAGTCAAGTTAATAAGCAGTAGTTTTCGAGGTTTGCTGTGGTTTTAATTGAGAAAACATGAAACCAGGGGTGCTGCAAGAAATCTTGGGACCTCTGACAAAAAATGTGTTTGGGCCCCCCTGCGCAGCTGCTGTTACAATTTTTTGAATCTATTTGACCCATAAAAAGCGTAACAATTTTAAAGGCTTGCATCTGCCTTGCTTTCTTTGGTTCAATGCACAATATTATATATTAATATTAATAATATTAACACAATATTTACTGCTCATGAATTTAACATCCAATAGTCCACATCCAGTAAGCAAGTAGGTTGCTTAAACTTTTTCTTAGTTTTAGATACTGAAATGTCTCTCCCCATGAGCAACAGTCAAAAACAATGTGGAACTACACATAAAGCAATCCAGCTTAAGCTTCAAGCTGCAGTAAATAACTTTAATAAAAAAATGTTTTCTCCATATTTGTTAAACAAAAAAATAATTAAATTGTGGAGGGCCCCCTGTTGGTCAGGGCCCTTCTAGAACTGTCATCACTTTTCCCCCCTATACCGCACCCCTGCATGAAACACAACTAGATACTCTCCGTTTGTTTTTAAATGGGACATTTTGTAATAAGAAGAGATGTTAAATATAGAGGAGAACGGTTTGAAGGGCGCTGACAAAAGCTACGAGCTCCAGGAGGGAGATGGAGGAGAGAGAGGGAGACTGTTGGAGGGGTAGAAACTCTGCACACAACAGTTCAGAAACGACAAGGAATGAGAAAAAATATATTAATAGACATATTAACTCGTGTTTTAGACTGATCGTATATCTACTTTGACTCAAAGTGCAGCTGTTCTGAATGACAGCCTTATTGCAGCCGTTTTCCTGGCACTGCGTATCGGCTCAGAATATTTACCGGAATGCAGTACTGGACCGTACCAGCTTACTTTCACCCCTGCCTTTGTCCCCACCTCAGCCCCAGTCCCCTAGAACATTTTGTTTGGAGGTCTTGATCTAGGGGTTAGAGGTGGGGGATTGACTGACAGAACAACAAAACTGTCAGCCACAGGCATATAGACATTTAGGTCAACATGTGATTCTCATTACCTAAAGGCTCATTCATGTTCATTCTGTGGGATTCCTTTTAAGTGTTTACCTTGATGCGGTTAACTGCTTCCTGTGCTTGGATCATGCGAATGTTCTTCGATGGTGTCTTCTCTGATAACATCTGTGTGGATCCAAGACAGTTAGCTGCAAAGATGATCCCATCAATTAGGTCCTCTGGATCACAGGGGCCAGGCACTGTAGACAGAGATTCAGTCTGTTTATTAGTCTCACCACATCACTAGTCAATGTGCTACATTTCCCCATAAGGATTAAAGTCATTTAAAAGTTACCATGCACACCAAACCTAAGGGCACTCTTAAGACCAATTAACCTAACAGTTAGGCAAAAGAGCTGGAGTACCTGGAGAGAACATGCAAACTCCATGCAGAAAGACCCCTCCTCAAGATTAAAACACTGTGCCATTATGCAGCCTAATATTGTTTAAGCCCCCCAAGAAGGAAAACAAAACTTTTCTCCAAAATCTTTTAAAAACAGTAAATAAAGGATGAATACCATCCATTTACCTTCCATCATCTGCAAAATGTTTTTAATTAGAGCTTCAGTGATCCAGATGTCAAAGATGCTAAAGGATCCACTGTCTGATATGCCAAATCACAGCAAAACTGTAAACTGTAAAGCACCATTGCTGCATAACTTGGATCTAACTTGAAACACCATCGGTCAGTCTGGGGATTTTGGCAAGAAACAGTCAATCAGGTTTTCTGACTCTAAATTGTTTCTAGTGGCTTGAAATTTTCCTTTTTGACAGGAAAGCTTCAAGCCAACCAAAATCACGTAAGAACGCTCATTCTGTTTATTGGTCATTAGAGTACAGAGTGGGAGAACCAAATGTAAATATAGAAATAGATTCTATGTTGCAATCTTGGATATAATCACATCAATTGTGTGTTTCCCAGTACCATTTCTGGTAAAATGATCTGTATAGTATACCAAATGATTTTGAGAAGATGTCTTGAAAGTTGCATGTGGTTTTATACTTTACAAAGAAACACATGGCTGTTGTTTATAAATTTGTTGATTCCAGCGCATCCCAAAACGTGGGATGGCATTTAGCTTAAGCTTGTAGTGTACAGCTGTTCTGGATCGAGGTTGGATGACATTCGCACAAAAAATGAATCATTCTAGAGATCATTTGGAACCAGACACTAACTCCTTTGAATGGCTTCAGGTACACCCTATAGTAAAATTGCTGTGTTCACAACTACACAAATGAACTAGACCAAAGAGGGAGAGTTTGTTTTAAACAACTCGGGTGTAAAAGCACCATAACTTAAAATGAGTTGAATTAATAACTTATCCACATTATTACAAACAGCATTAATTTTTCACCTTATCGATATGTTTCATTTCAGTTGTTTAAAACCTTGTCCCATGTCTCCTGAGATGAAATCACTCATGCTCACCTTCTACATATGTGGGGAAGGAAGTAAGCCTTTTCCTGGACTGTGAAGAAAAACAGTTAAAACAAGAGTAATGTTTCTACTGTTACTTTGTCAACTGAATAAAAAGTGAATAATTATACTAAAATAATTATATACAGAATCAACCTCTTTTTGAGACAGAGAACCTCGAAAGCTTTCATCCTGTGACAGAAGCTTGCTGGATGACCCAGCTCCTGGAGGGGAAGAAGAGCCTGAGCCAGGGGACTGCAGAGACAGAACAAGAAAGTTGTCTTAGGTTTAATGTTAGAGGAGAAGGAAAAATTTAATCCCAGAGAGATTATATCTTATTATATTACAGAGATGGATCAACAAAAATTGTGACAAAAGTGCATATTTGTGGAACCTAAAGTTCCTCTTTTTCTTAATCATACATAAAGTTAAGAGAAATCCTACCTAACCCTAATCCTCGCAAAACTTTTGCGTTCCCTCAATAATCTACTGATCAGTTCATGTGGCATAATTGACACTGTAAGCCTTTTTTACGGTGGAAGCCGTACTTTCTGCTTTAATACAAGCTTATAAGGTTTTTCCATGGACTATTGAGTTATTATCGCGGGGTAATAGGTCATCTGATTGTGTCTCTATTGTGTTCATAGTCTGAATGGTTTAAAGGGCTGCTTTCTGTGCCGTTCCATCTTAGCCTTAACATATATAAACATGCAGTAAATAAATCGATTTTCAATCAGTTTTTTGCACCAATGCATTAATAATAATAAACACGTTGTATTATTATAAAACATAGCAAACTAATGGTGGTAGAGGGCCCCACTGGGTTAACTCAGAGAATCTCATCTGTCCGTGTATCAATCAACTCCTAACCTCTTTGTTCTGTCACAATTATCAATTTATTAAATTTTTTATTATCATGCTCCAAACTTTGCGAGGACTGACCCCCCAGCTCACCCGCTTCCTCATACACACAGAGCCAGCAGCGTCACCTTCCCATTCATACTTGATGAAGTCACTGCCACATCACTGCCACACCAACAGGTGTCAAAGCCGCTGCTCCTGTTATATCAATAATTACTTATTTCATTCATATGGCTCTTATAGAGTCTCAGTGAAAATGTGTTTATTATTATTAACACTTTGGTGCAAAAAACTGATTGAAAATCAATTTATTTACTGCATGTTTTTGTCTATTGAGGCTCAGATGGAACGGCACTGAAAGCAGCCCTTTAAACCATTCAGACACGAACACAATAGAGACACAATCAGATGACTTATTACCCTGCGATAATAACTCAATAGTCCATGGAAAAACCTTATAAGCTTGTATTAAAGCAGAAAGTACGGCTTCCACCGTAAAAAAGGCTTATAGTATCAATTATGCCGCATGAACTTATCAGTAGATTATTGAGGGAACGCAAAAGAAAAAAAATTCCCCATGCTCCGTAACATTTAGCTAAACCTGTGAGGGTCTGTGTTGGATTTTATTTTAGCATACCACAGTAGAGGGATTTAAACAAATGCTGACCACACTCCGATTGTCAACTAAACTTTGCCTTTGTGTGTTGGTCGTGTCAAATTGGATTGTTTTTTGAATATTTTTTCTCTTAATTAAGTGACTGGCTAAATTAATTTCTCCAAGAAACATTTATGGATCTTCTATCTTCAACTTTTACAATGGAAAGACTCACACACAGAGAAAATAGTTATTAGAAAGTTTATTTAGCAAGTAATAATCTTTGGTGCTCAAACTCCAACAGAGGACATGGCGTTTGTAACCGCCATCAGAGAGGATGAGCTGCTGTGAATAAGGATTAGAAATGTCTTCCTCCAGACACTGGTGGATGCCGAAGGACTGAAGAGATACTGAAGAAGTCGAGAGTTGAAGGTGAAGGTAGAGGTGGGTTAAAGATTGACCGTGGAGCAAGTAGAAAACCAGACTTTATGAAGGAAGAGAAGCCTAATGATTGGAGGAGATAAGGAGAAGACCGACACCAATAGACCACGAAGGAGGAGCATGATTAGCTGGTAGGTGAGATGAATAGTATTCCAGTTTGAATTTACGCCGAGGCTTCATGTATCAACTTACCTAAGTGTAAACCCAACCACTGTTGAGACAAGACCTGCAGTTTCTTCTTAGTTTTCATTTATCATAGTTTGTTGTCATTAACATATTGTTATCACCATACATCAACTACTGATAATGTAGGTTGGTCTTGCATTGACTGGCCTGTCAACATTTAAAAAGAATAATATTTAATACATACTTGAGATAAAAAAGAAAAAATCAAATAATTATTTTTTTTTACCAACCAGTGGCTTTATTGTATCATCTGAATTTGATTGTAGTTGGATTTAACTTCATTGTATTAGATATCAGAATATATTTTAGTAGATTTTGCTGAAATGAGTCTGATTGACTTCAACTGCCTGCTCTGTATGAGGGACTGCTGTAAAGTCAATGACATAACTCAACCTTTGCACTATGTGCTCTTACAGGAGGAGCAAATGCTGCAAGCCAATGACTTGATGCAATCTTCTGGGTTTCCTTAGGAATAAACGTTTTAATCTACTTTTAATAATTAATAGAGCATACTGCTCTGTATGATAACTGGGATCAATTGGAATGTATGTGTGATTGAATTTTGTGCCTTGAGACAACATCTGTTGTGAATTGGCGCTATATAAATAAACTGAATTTAATATAATTTAATTTAATTACTGTAGAGAATTCTGTACAATTGAATATGAATTGAACTATTTTGTGTGTGAAAAGTGCCTTTAAATATAATTATCTAACATGGCTGAACTTAACTAATTAACATAAATATATTAGATCATTGCTCTTTTGACTTTAATGCTGATTGTTAAGTTCCGAATTCAAACTTATAACGTTATAGCTTTTCTGCCAAAGGCCTCTTTATCTGGTTTATCCAAAAGATATATTTTTCTATTTATTTTTTTCACAAAAAAACTGTAATTAATGTGCGAAGGACAACACAAGAAATTAATCCAGAAATCATAATTTAGCACCTTACAGTGAGTAAGAAATAAATAATTTAAGGAGTTAAGCTGTTAAAGTGGAGTTGAACATCTAAATTCTTTAGCTATTTCAGAATGTCCCACTCCACACAGTAGGATTTCTCCAAATATAAAGAATCACCACACAACAGGAAAACCTAAACAAAAAACTCAGACTATCCTCACCTCACTTTGAGCACGCTGGTCAGTCTGTTCCTTCTGCTTGGCTTGTTCTTCCTCATGCTTTTCTACCTGATACAGCCAAAAATTTTCCATAGTTTTTGGTTATTACCTCAAGGTAGTTTAATCTTAAAGAGTCACAGAAGAACATGCACATGAAGGGCAGAGTAGGTGAAATGCATCAGCAAAGTCACTAAAAGTAAGCTCAGGTGACACATTCAGGTTGGTCATGGGAAGATCATGTCAGACTGGTACGTCATCCTGTTTTTTTCCTCTGCAAAATTTCAAACATAAACCTTAATTCCCCCAAAAATTTATGAAGCAAGTAACCACAACATATAAGTAAACCAACATTCAAACAATAAAGAATACAAGAAATTTGTAATTATAGTGTTGGAAAAAGGAAAAAGGTTAACAGGTCATTCCATGCTGCTACTAGATCCCAAATTAAATATTTAGTTTGAGTTATCCAATACGCTTTTCTTTTTTGTTCCATGATGAATAAATTATTAGGTGGATAGAGGTAGAAGAAAGGGAGGTAAAAAAGACTTTGCTGGAGTAAACAAATGTAAGAAAGCAAACTGATATTGAGACTAGAGTTTAATATAATAAAACGGAATCACCATTGATTAAATGCAATATCACGATTGTAATTATTTTTAATTTTGATGCAAATTCATCCTGGCATTTATTCAGCTAAAATAACTCATCACTAATATGTGGCTAATATTAACCCACATACTACAAAACAAAGAGCGTCTTTCTATCTTTGTTAAATGTTTATTATTTCACAAAGATAAGTCTTTTTTAAAATTCCAACTTTCATAACCACTATGGATCAATTGGAAAAGTAGACAAAATACATCTCATTACTCCTATCTCTCTAAAACAACTAAATGTTTGCTAAAGAACCATAAAGAATAACAAAAGCCCAGATAGTGATGGTTACTTTAATGAAAATATTCAATAAAGAAACTTGACACAGTCAAGCTAGAATTTTTAAAGTCCATATTAAAGGTCCTTTTGAAAATTTGGAAAATATTTTATTTTCTCATGTCAAATTGTAAACCTGGTTGCTGTGTTTGGTCTTTAATTAGCTAGCAAATGTTTTAAAGTGTCAAATCAACAAAAAAGCTCTCCTAGATAAATTGTGCATTTGCGTGACGTAACTGGTGGAAAACTGAGCTCAACGGCTGTGGTCTGAAAAGGAACAGAACTCTAGGAGGTTTTGTTTGCTCAGATGTGATTAAAACTTGTTTATGTGGGTGTGCTGTGGTGGCGCAGGGGTTAAGTACAACCCATGTATGGAGACCTTAGTCCTCAACATGGCTGTTGCAGGTTCAATTCCTGGCCTAGCAACCTTTGCCACATGTCTTTCCCAATCTCTCATTACCAACTTTCCTGTCAATTAACTATCAAAAAAACATAAAAAGACCACTAGAGCCAATAATTAAATAAAAAAACTTGTTTATGTGCATAAACAACAGAAAAAAACTTATTTAAGCCTTGGGTGAGATTCATCCAGCTGAGAAAGGAATGTTTTACCACTAGCAGTATTTCAACTAACATGGTGATTTTCAGTACACTCTTCTGCGAGAAGGTTTACAACAAAAGTGACCCGAATGAATATTAGATGGGACCCAGAAGAAATGACAAATTCAGGCTGAAATCTACTGTATTTATGTATTTTACGATTTTGTTATTGCTTCTTTTTTAAACAGCAGCTGATAAAACTGAATAACACAGTAGAGGCAGTGAAAGGAAAGAACTACACTGATGGGGAACAGAGACAAAACAAAGCCAGAGTCCCAGCTCTTCCCATCAAAGAGGGTCGATGGAGAGTTGTTACATTTTCCAGAGCTTTGAATACTTTTTCTGTGTGTAATGAATGAATATAATATACAAGTTTCACTTTTTCAATGGAATTACTGATGGAAATAAACTTTTTCATGATAATCTAATTTCATGGCCAGCGTCTGTGGATTCAAATACTTCTAAAAACTTACATTTTCTATGAAGGTCATTACTTGTTTGCAAACTATCTTTGCATGACTTCTAATTAAAGTGAATTAAATGATAGGCCTGTTATGTTCAAGAATATCCAAATGAAGAGCAGATTTCTTGTTGAATTTCTGCACATTTAGTGTTGGGATCTGCTGTTTCTGTCTATACGTGTGAAATTTCCTGTTCCTTTTAGGATCTTTGCTGCCGAGAGCAGAACAGATGTTACAGGTGATTCATGTTTCCCTATCATATACCATTCCCCCCATAGACACATATAAAGAATAGACGCCTCCTGGACAGCTCTTGCCTACTGTTGCTGACAAGATTTAGGCCAGCCATCTTGGAGCAGTCGGCTGCTCCATTCAGCCTTTTTATGTTTGACAGGCGCAATGGCGTGTCAGTATATTTAATCGATCATAACTCGCTAAATACTAAATAGATTTTCACAATTTTTTTGCTGTAAACGTTATTCAAACAGCTGTCATAGCTACATTTACAAGAAAGCTATTTTTTTAAGTATTTTTTAATTGAATTGATACATGGTTCGGGATATTTAAATATTCTTAATGGGGAAAACTGAATAGATTCGGAATAGAATATTTTGATACTGATGTATGATGAGCATTTTACAAAGTACACAACCAGTCATAATTTTTTTATATTGTATTTAGTAATATCAATACTTATTTATATAAAATAAACACAAAATTATACAATCATTGAGAAACAAAGATGATTAAATAATGATTTAATACTGAATAACGTATTAAACTACACATATTTATATGCACATGCATATATAAATAATGTCTATATAAAATCTATATAGACATTTATTCGTGCTTTCCAGCCGAGGAGATATAGCTTAAGAGAGTTCCAGCAGCTGAGATTCATCCGTGCAGTGAATCCGTCTCTCCTTAAAGACATTTTCCACTTCTTCCTCACATTGTGTCTTTATGAAACCTTCAAAACACAAACGGGAGTCATCTTACTTTTGACAGAGTGAAAGAATTACATATAAATAACAGTTTTTGCCACCTTGTGTCGCATAATCTAAATCAATGTTAGGAAATAAAACTTTTTCAGATTTACAAAATCTCGCTTAGCCTTCATAGTTGGGGCTAAAACCCGGTCTTGTGCGAAATTCTGTTCCCCTGTGAAAATCTGTTCCCCCTCAGTCAAGAGCTCGCATTGCAGCCAAAGAGGCGGATCTGACCATTTTCACAGTGCTTCTGATCAATTTCTCGGTAAAAACAACTCATATAATCATGCCAAGATTGTAACATTCAGTTTTATCAGCTGCTGTTTAAAAAAAGAAGCAATAACAAAATCGTAAAATAAATAAATAAACGAGGTCTTGTGTGGAGGCCAGCTTGCACTGTTTTGTGTTATTTTAACGTCAAGAGAATCGGTCTTTTTCCTACTTTTGTCACTCAAGCCAGACAAAAAAGCACGTCACCAAACAGTTTTCCAACACATTGTGTGAATTTATAATTTTAGATTTCTTGAAAAGATGAGAGTGTATGCTTTCTGGAAAATGAAGCCCTAGGCGAAAATTCAACCTGTAAGACTCTTCCGGCATCACCTATCACCACGTCTTCACCCCAGCCAATCAGGACGCACCACCTCTATATCTCGATCCAATCAACTGGCAAGAGCTCCTTCAAAAAGGCGAAGCAACCGGATCCACCCGCTTCAGCTGTGTTTCAACCCACCTCCTCCCCGTTTCCACCACCAGTCTCCCAGACGCCCCCAGGTCCCCTCAAGACTCCTCTCTCCAAGCTCCACTCCACCACCAGTGACTGGGCCCGGGGGAAGACCTACCTGAGCTTCATTTGAGCCGATCATTCAAGTTCGCTGCGATTCTCAGCACGCATGTCTTCCGCCGGTGTCCGAGCGCCAAATTCTCGGTCCAATGAAATTGTCTAACTGCTGTTTCTCTCTCTGTGTGAGTCTCTACAGATTGAAATCCCCTTCTAGATTACTGGATAAAAGAAATTTCTAGTTGCTAAATTTTAGTGGTTCAAACATACTTTCACACATAATTTGGAAACGGTTGCTCTTTATTTGCCAAAGCAATTAGGGGGGCGGAGAGATATTTCAGCTACCTGAAATAATCTGTTCCCCCTCCATCTCATAAGAACAAATTAATTTACCTACAAGTCTTTAACGGTGCTTATTCCTCTCTTGATGAATAATAAATCCTGCAAGTTTGAAAACATTTGCTCAATTTTTGCCAAAGTTATGAGGAGGGAACCATATATTTTAGCTGCTTGAAATAATTGTCATGATGCAGTGTTACGGTGCAGTGAGGATATACACCATGGACCCAGGTAAGAGTAATAATGAAAGTTTAATAATAAAGACGGCTTGCACAGTCCCAAAATCTGGCAACACGGCAGAGCGAAAACACACAGAAGCTCAGCACCAATAGCAGCAGTAACAGACTGGTAATGAGAGCAGGTGCTGAGACAGGACTAGCAGTTCTACTATGACGGCTGACTAAGTAACATTGAATTCAGGACTTTACAGTTCTACCGAGACAGCTAACACTGGATGCTTGATAACACACACTATGCGAACGACAAGGACCCGACAAGATGCCAGGACAACAGGTGGGCTTAAATACACAGAGGTTAATCAGACACACCTGGGGAAAAAAGAGGGAGGAGACAAAACAACACAGATCTAAATAAACACAGAAAACCTAATATAATTACACAGAAAAGTCAAATCCCGACAGTACCCTCACCCCCACCGAAGGGCGCCTTCCAGACGCCCATAGTGTTAAAAAAAAAAACTAGGTTGGGCGGAGGGGTGCCGGACGGGGGGCTAGAGTCCAGAGAATAACACTAGCGGAACAACACCTAGGTGACCTAGAGAGCTCAGTCAAAAACAAAACAAGAACACGGTCAGGACAGACCTGGCGTGACAGTCTGGGGGCCGGCAACGACGCATAAGATGGACCCCCCATGGAAGAGCTGGGGGTGGCCATGGCACATGAAACGGACCCTCTGAGGAAGATCTGGGGGCTGGTAGTGAGACAGGGGGAATCAACGTCGGAGGCACTTGGGCCTTGGTGGGCATCTACTGAAAGGGAGCTTGTGGCTCGGGAGGCGACAAAGGGGCCTCAGGAACCTTGGGAGGCGAAGAAGGGAACGCTGGGGCCTCTGTAGGCGGCGAAGGTGCTGCTGGAGCCTCGAGAGGTGACGAAGGGGCCGCTGGGACCTCAGGAGATGACATAGGGGCCGCTTGGGCCTAGCACTGGTCTCTGGGGGAGCTCTGGGAGGAGGAGTCCCCGAAGGAGCACTAGGGGGCAAAGTCTCGGGGGAAGCACTAGGAGGCCGAGACTCAGGAGGAATACTAGGAGGCGGAGACTCAGGAAAAGCAGTAGGAATTCGGATACTCAGGAGGTGCACTGGGAGACAGCGTCTTGGGAGGAGCACTAGGAGACAGACTCGGGAGGAGCCTGGGAGGCGGAGTCTTAGCTGCAGTCTCAGGACGTGGGGTCTCAGGAAACTCAGGGGGCGGTGCAGCAGCAGACTCAGGGGGCGGCACAGAGAATCCCCCTACCTGGGCGGGTCATGCCATCAACCATGCCACTTAATAACTACGCGGCAACTTAACCACCTGGAATCCCATGGCCATGGGAACCATAGCTGGAAGCGGGCTGGCAGCTGGACATGGACAGGCTGTGGTGGCTGGACTCAGACAGGCTGGAGTGGAAGCTGGAACCAGAACAGGTGGAAGGGAGTCAGACGGAGGTGTTGAGGCTGATGGGGCTGAGACACGGGAACACGGAATCCGGAATCAGCTGGTCTCGGGAGATGTGTCTTTTCCCTCAGCACCGCTGCCGCCGTCTGAAATTCCCATTCCACATCCCGGCGTATTTCTTCCAAAGCCGGGAGGTGGGAGGCGACGAACTGTGTGATTCACTGTGTTATCCACTTGTCCAAGCAGACCAGCGACTGCCTGGAATGTACGGTTTCGCCAACTCGGCGGCATAGAATTGGATGTCTCTCAGCAACTCCCGCCGGTTCGCTGGGTCCAGGTAAGTAGTAGGGGTATTCCTCAACTTGGAGTGGACGGGTCCTTCTGTCATGATGCAGTGTTGCGGTGCGGTGAAGATATACGCCATGGACCCAGGTAAGAGTAATAATGAAAGTTTAATAATGAAGATGGCTCACACAGTCCCAAAATCTGGCAGCACAGCAGAAACACACAGAGGCTCAGCACCGATAGCAGCAGGAACAGACTGGTAACGAGAGCAGGTGCCGACACAGGACTAGCAGTTCTACTATGATGGCTGACTAAGTAATACTGCTGAACTGAGGACTTTACAGTTCTACCAAGACAGTTAACAGTTAACGCTGGACGCTTGATAACACACACTAAGTGAACGACAAGGACCCGACAAGATACCAGGACAACAGGTGGGCTTAAATACACAAAGGGTAATCAACGAGACGAGACAATCAGGGAGCAGACAGGGCGACATAGGGACTCAGATCTAAATAAACACAGAAAATCAAACATTATTACACAGAAAACTCAAATCCTAACAATAATCTGTTCCCCCTCAATTTCATAGGAACAAATTAAGTTACCAGCAAGTCTTTAACTGTGTTTATTCCTCTCATCAACAAATCTTGTGATTTTGGAAATTGTTATTCATT
>NW_006800769.1:66575-80234 GCF_000485575.1 Poecilia formosa | reverse complement strand
TAAACCTGTGAGGGTCTGTGTTGGATTTTATTTTAGCATACCACAGTAGAGGGATTTAAACAAATGCTGACCACACTCAGATTGTCAACTAAACTTTGCCTTTGTGTGTTGGTCGTGTCAAATTGGATTGTTTTTTGAATATTTTTTCTCTTAATTAAGTGACTGGCTAAATTAATTTCTCCAAGAAACATTTATGGATCTTCTATCTTCAACTTTTACAATGGAAAGACTCACACACAGAGAAAATAGTTATTAGAAAGTTTATTTAGCAAGTAATAATCTTTGGTGCTCAAACTCCAACAGAGGACATGGCGTTCATAACCGCCATCAGAGAGGATGAGCTGCTGTGAAGAAGGATTAGAAATGTCTTCCTCCAGACACTGGTGGATGCCGAAGGACTGAAGAGATACTGAAGAAGTCGAGAGTTGAAGGTGAAGGTAGAGGTGGGTTAAAGATTGACCGTGGAGCAAGTAGAAAACCAGACTTTATGAAGGAAGAGAAGCCTAATGATTGGAGGAGATAAGGAGAAGACCGACACCAATAGATCACGAAGGAGGAGCATGATTAGCTGGTAGGTGAGATGAATAGTATTCCAGTTTGAATTTACGCCGAGGCTTCATGTATCAACTTACCTAAGTGTAAACCCAACCACTGTTGAGACAAGACCTGCAGTTTCTTCTTAGTTTTCATTTATCATAGTTTGTTGTCATTAACATATTGTTATCACCATACATCAACTACTGATAATGCAGGCTAGTCTTGCATTGACTGGCCTGTCAACGTTTAAAAAGAATAAAATTTAATACATACTTGAGATAAAAAAGAAAAAAACAAAAAAATACATTTTTTTACCAACCAGTGGCTTTATTGTATCATCTGAATTTGATTGTAGTTGGATTTAACTTCATTGTATTAGATATCAGAATATATTTTAGTAGATTTTGCTGAAATGAGTCTGATTGACTTCAACTGCCTGCTCTATATGAGGGACTGCTGTAAAGTCAATGACATAACTCAACCTTTGCACTATGTGCTCTTACAGGAGGAGCAAATGCTGCAAGCCAATGACTTGATGCAATCTTCTGGGTTTCCTTAGGAATAAACGTTTTAATCTACTTTTAATAATTAATAGAGCATACTGCTCTGTATGATAACTGGGATCAATTGGAATGTATGTGTGATTGAATTTTGTGCCTTGAGACAACATCTGTTGTGAATTGGCGCTATATAAATAAACTGAATTTAATATAATTTAATTTAATTACTGTAGAGAATTCTGTACAATTGAATATGAATTGAACTATTTTGTGTGTGAAAACTGCCTTTAAATATAATTATTTAACATGGCTGAACTTAACTAATTAACATAAATATATTAGATCATTGCTCTTTTGACTTTAATGCTGATTGTTAAGTTCCGAATTCAAACTTATAACGTTATAGCTTTTCTGCCAAAGGCCTCTTTATCTGGTTTATCCAAAAGATATATTTTTCTATTTATTTTTTTCACAAAAAAAAACTGTAATTAATGTGCGAAGGACAACACAAGAAATTAATCCAGAAATCATAATTTAGCACCTTACAGTGAGTAAGAAATAAATAATTTAAGGAGTTAAGCTGTTAAAGTGGAGTTGAACATCTAAATTCTTTAGCTATTTCAGAATGTCCCACTCCACACAGTAGGATTTCTCCAAATATAAAGAATCACCACACAACAGGAAAACCTAAACAAAAAACTCAGACTATCCTCACCTCACTTTGAGCACGCTGGTCAGTCTGTTCCTTCTGCTTGGCTTGTTCTTCCTCATGCTTTTCTACCTGATACAGCCAAAAATTTTCCATAGTTTTTGGTTATTACCTCAAGGTAGTTTAATCTTAAAGAGTCACAGAAGAACATGCACATGAAGGGCAGAGTAGGTGAAATGCATCAGCAAAGTCACTCAAAGTAAGCTCAGGTGACACATTCAGGTTGGTCATGGGAAGATCATGTCAGACTGGTACGTCATCCTGTTTTTTTCCTCTGCAAAATTTCAAACATAAACCTTAATTCCCCCAAAAATTTATGAAGCAAGTAACCACAACATATAAGTAAACCAACATTCAAACAATAAAGAATACAAGAAATTTGTAATTATAGTGTTGGAAAAAGGAAAAAGGTTAACAGGTCATTCCATGCTGCTACTAGATCCCAAATTAAATATTTAGTTTGAGTTATCCAATACGCTTTTCTTTTTTGTTCCATGATGAATAAATTATTAGGTGGATAGAGGTAGAAGAAAGGGAGATAAAAAAGACTTTGCTGGAGTAAACAAATGTAAGAAAGCAAACTGATATTGAGACTAGAGTTTAATATAATAAAACGGAATCACCATTGATTAAATGCAATATCACGATTGTAATTATTTTTAATTTTGATGCAAATTCATCCTGGCATTTATTCAGCTAAAATAACTCATCACTAATATGTGGCTAATATTAACCCACATATTACAAAACAGAGAGCGTCTTTCTATCTTTATTAAATGTTTATTATTTCACAAAGATAAGTCTTTTTTAAAATTCCAACTTTCATAGCCACTATGGATCAATTGGAAAAGGACACAAAATACATCTCATTACTCCTATCTCTCTAAAACAACTAAATGTTTGCTAAAGAACCATAAAGAATAACAAAAGCCCAGATAGTGATGGTTACTTTAATGAAAATATTCAATAAAGAAACTTGACACAGTCAAGCTAGAATTTTTAAAGTCCATATTAAAGGTCCTTTTGAAAATTTGGAAAATATTTTATTTTCTCATGTCAAATTGTAAACCTGGTTGCTGTGTTTGGTCTTTAATTAGCTAGCAAATGTTTTAAAGTGTCAAATCAACAAAAAAGCTCTCCTAGATAAATTGTGCATTTGCGTGACGTAACTGGTGGAAAACTGAGCTCAACGGCTGTGGTCTGAAAAGGAACAGAACTCTAGGAGGTTTTGTTTGCTCAGATGTGATTAAAACTTGTTTATGTGGGTGTGCTGTGGTGGCGCAGGGGTTAAGTACAACCCATGTATAGAGACCTTAGTCCTCAACATGGCTGTTGCAGGTTCAATTCCTGGCCTAGCAACCTTTGCCACATGTCTTTCCCAATCACTCATTACCAACTTTCCTGTCAATTAACTATCAAAAAAACATAAAAAGACCACTAGAGCCAATAATTAAAAAAAAAAACTTGTTTATGTGCATAAACAACAGAAAAAAACTTATTTAAGCCTTCGGTGAGATTCATCCAGCTGAGAAAGGAATGTTTTACCACTAGCAGTATTTCAACTAACATGGTGATTTTCAGTACACTCTTCTGCGAGAAGGTTTACAACAAAAGTGACCCGAATGAATATTAGATGGGACCCAGAAGAAATGACAAATTCAGGCTGAAATCTACTGTATTTATGTATTTTACGATTTTGTTATTGCTTCTTTTTTAAACAGCAGCTGATAAAACTGAATAACACAGTAGAGGCAGTGAAAGGAAAGAACTACACTGATGGGGAACAGAGACAAAACAAAGCCAGAGTCCCAGCTCTTCCCATCAAAGAGGGTCGATGGAGAGTTGTTACATTTTCCAGAGCTTTGAATACTTTTTCTGTGTGTAATGAATGAATATAATATACAAGTTTCACTTTTTCAATGGAATTACTGATGGAAATAAACTTTTTCATGATAATCTAATTTCATGGCCAGCGTCTGTGGATTCAAATACTTCTAAAAACTTACATTTTCTATGAAGGTCATTACTTGTTTGCAAACTATCTTTGCATGACTTCTAATTAAAGTGAATTAAATGATAGGCCTGTTATGTTCAAGAATATCCAAATGAAGAGCAGATTTCTTGTTGAATTTCTGCACATTTAGTGTTGGGATCTGCTGTTTCTGTCTATACGTGTGAAATTTCCTGTTCCTTTTAGGATCTTTGCTGCCGAGAGCAGAACAGATGTTACAGGTGATTCATGTTTCCCTATCATATACCATTCCCCCCATAGACACATATAAAGAATAGACGCCTCCTGGACAGCTCTTGCCTACTGTTGCTGACAAGATTTAGGCCAGCCATCTTGGAGCAGTCGGCTGCTCCATTCAGCCTTTTTATGTTTGACAGGCGCAATGGCGTGTCAGTATATTTAATCGATCATAACTCGCTAAATACTAAATAGATTTTCACAATTTTTTTGCTGTAAACGTTATTCAAACAGCTGTCATAGCTACATTTACAAGAAAGCTATTTTTTTAAGTATTTTTTAATTGAATTGATACATGGTTCGGGATATTTAAATATTCTTAATGGGGAAAACTGAATAGATTCGGAATAGAATATTTTGATACTGATGTATGATGAGCATTTTACAAAGTACACAACCAGTCATAATTTTTTTATATTGTATTTAGTAATATCAATACTTATTTATATAAAATAAACACAAAATTATACAATCATTGAGAAACAAAGATGATTAAATAATGATTTAATACTGAATAACGTATTAAACTACACATATTTATATGCACATGCATATATAAATAATGTCTATATAAAATCTATATAGACATTTATTCGTGCTTTCCAGCCGAGGAGATATAGCTTAAGAGAGTTCCAGCAGCTGAGATTCATCCGTGCAGTGAATCCGTCTCTCCTTAAAGACATTTTCCACTTCTTCCTCACATTGTGTCTTTATGAAACCTTCAAAACACAAACGGGAGTCATCTTACTTTTGACAGAGTGAAAGAATTACATATAAATAACAGTTTTTGCCACCTTGTGTCGCATAATCTAAATCAATGTTAGGAAATAAAACTTTTTCAGATTTACAAAATCTCGCTTAGCCTTCATAGTTGGGGCTAAAACCCGGTCTTGTGCGAAATTCTGTTCCCCTGTGAAAATCTGTTCCCCCTCAGTCAAGAGCTCGCATTGCAGCCAAAGAGGCGGATCTGACCATTTTCACAGTGCTTCTGATCAATTTCTCGGTAAAAACAACTCATATAATCATGCCAAGATTGTAACATTCAGTTTTATCAGCTGCTGTTTAAAAAAAGAAGCAATAACAAAATCGTAAAATAAATAAATAAACGAGGTCTTGTGTGGAGGCCAGCTTGCACTGTTTTGTGTTATTTTAACGTCAAGAGAATCGGTCTTTTTCCTACTTTTGTCACTCAAGCCAGACAAAAAAGCACGTCACCAAACAGTTTTCCAACACATTGTGTGAATTTATAATTTTAGATTTCTTGAAAAGATGAGAGTGTATGCTTTCTGGAAAATGAAGCCCTAGGCGAAAATTCAACCTGTAAGACTCTTCCGGCATCACCTATCACCACGTCTTCACCCCAGCCAATCAGGACGCACCACCTCTATATCTCGATCCAATCAACTGGCAAGAGCTCCTTCAAAAAGGCGAAGCAACCGGATCCACCCGCTTCAGCTGTGTTTCAACCCACCTCCTCCCCGTTTCCACCACCAGTCTCCCAGACGCCCCCAGGTCCCCTCAAGACTCCTCTCTCCAAGCTCCACTCCACCACCAGTGACTGGGCCCGGGGGAAGACCTACCTGAGCTTCATTTGAGCCGATCATTCAAGTTCGCTGCGATTCTCAGCACGCATGTCTTCCGCCGGTGTCCGAGCGCCAAATTCTCGGTCCAATGAAATTGTCTAACTGCTGTTTCTCTCTCTGTGTGAGTCTCTACAGATTGAAATCCCCTTCTAGATTACTGGATAAAAGAAATTTCTAGTTGCTAAATTTTAGTGGTTCAAACATACTTTCACACATAATTTGGAAACGGTTGCTCTTTATTTGCCAAAGCAATTAGGGGGGCGGAGAGATATTTCAGCTACCTGAAATAATCTGTTCCCCCTCCATCTCATAAGAACAAATTAATTTACCTACAAGTCTTTAACGGTGCTTATTCCTCTCTTGATGAATAATAAATCCTGCAAGTTTGAAAACATTTGCTCAATTTTTGCCAAAGTTATGAGGAGGGAACCATATATTTTAGCTGCTTGAAATAATTGTCATGATGCAGTGTTACGGTGCAGTGAGGATATACACCATGGACCCAGGTAAGAGTAATAATGAAAGTTTAATAATAAAGACGGCTTGCACAGTCCCAAAATCTGGCAACACGGCAGAGCGAAAACACACAGAAGCTCAGCACCAATAGCAGCAGTAACAGACTGGTAATGAGAGCAGGTGCTGAGACAGGACTAGCACTTCTACTACGACGGCTGACTAAGTAACATTGAATTCAGGACTTTACAGTTCTACCGAGACAGCTAACACTGGATGCTTGATAACACACACTATGCGAACGACAAGGACCCGACAAAAGACCAGGACAAGATGTGGGCTTAAATACACGGAGGGTAATCAACAAGACGAGACACACCTGGGAACAATCAGGGAACAGACACAGGGACACAGGGACACACAGGAAACACAGATCTAAATAAACACAGAAAACCTAATATAATTACACAGAAAAGTCAAATCCCGACAGTACCCTCACCCCCACCGAAGGGCGCCTTCCAGACGCCCATAGTGTTAAAAAAAAAAACTAGGTTGGGCGGAGGGGTGCCGGACGGGGGGCTAGAGTCCAGAGAATAACACTAGCGGAACAACACCTAGGTGACCTAGAGAGCTCAGTCAAAAACAAAACAAGAACACGGTCAGGACAGACCTGGCGTGACAGTCTGGGGGCCGGCAACGACGCATAAGATGGACCCCCCATGGAAGAGCTGGGGGCGGCCACGGCACATGAAACGGACCCTCTGAGGAAGATCTGGGGGCTGGTAGTGAGACAGGGGGAATCAACGTCGGAGGCACTTGGGCCTTGGTGGGCATCTACTGAAAGGGAGCTTGTGGCTCGGGAGGCGACAAAGGGGCCTCAGGAACCTTGGGAGGCGAAGAAGGGAACGCTGGGGCCTCTGTAGGCGGCGAAGGTGCTGCTGGAGCCTCGAGAGGTGACGAAGGGGCCGCTGGGACCTCAGGAGATAACATAGGGGCCGCTTGGGCCTAGCACTGGTCTCTGGGGGAGCTCTGGGAGGAGGAGTCCCTGAAGGAGCACTAGGGGGCAAAGTCTCGGGGGAAGCACTAGGAGGCCGAGACTCAGGAGGAATACTAGGAGGCGGAGACTCAGGAAAAGCAGTAGGAATTCGGATACTCAGGAGGTGCACTGGGAGACAGCGTCTTGGGAGGAGCACTAGGAGACAGACTCGGGAGGAGCACTGGGAGGCGGAGTCTTAGCTGCAGTCTCAGGACGTGGGGTCTCAGCAGACTCAGGGGGCGGCACAGAGAATCCCCCTACCTGGGCGGGTCATGCCACCAACCATGCCACTTAATAACTATGCGGCAACTTAGCCACCTGGAATCCCATGGCCATGGGAACCATAGCTGGAAGCGGGTTGGCAGCTGGACGTGGACAGGCTGTGGTGGAAGCCGGAACCAGAACAGGTGAAAGGGAGTCAAACCGAGGTGTTGAGGCTGATGGGGCTGAGACACGGGAACACGGAATCCGGAATCAGCTGGTCTCGGGAGATGTGTCTTTTCCCTCAGCACCGCTGCCGCCGTCTGAAATTCCCATTCCACATCCCGGCGTATTTCTTCCAAAGCCGGGAGGTGGGAGGCGACGAACTGTGTGATTCACTGTGTTATCCACTTGTCCAAGCAGACCAGCGACTGCCTGGAACGTACGGTTTCGCCAACTTGGCGGCATAGCATTGGATGTCTCTCAGCAACTCCCGCCAGTTCGCTGGGTCCAGGTAGGTAGTAGGGGCGTTCCTCAACTTGGAGTGGACGGGTCCTTCTGCCATGATGCGGTGTTGCGGTGCGGTAAAGATATACGCCATGGACCCAGGTAAGAGTAATAATGAAAGTTTAATAATGAAGATGGCTCACACAGTCCCAAAATCTGGCAGCACAGCAGAAACACACAGAGGCTCAGCACCGATAGCAGCAGGAACAGACTGGTAACGAGAGCAGGTGCCGACACAGGACTAGCAGTTCTACTATGATGGCTGACTAAGTAACACTGCTGAACTGAGGACTTTACAGTTCTACCAAGACAGTTAACAGTTAACGCTGGACGCTTGATAACACACACTAAGTGAACGACAAGGACCCGACAAGATACCAGGACAACAGGTGGGCTTAAATACACAAAGGGTAATCAACGAGACGAGACAATCAGGGAGCAGACAGGGCGACATAGGGACTCAGATCTAAATAAACACAGAAAATCAAACATTATTACACAGAAAACTCAAATCCTAACAATAATCTGTTCCCCCTCAATTTCATAGGAACAAATTAAGTTACCAGCAAGTCTTTAACTGTGTTTATTCCTCTCATCAACAAATCTTGTGATTTTGGAAATTGTTATTCATTNAAAAAAAAAACTAGGTTGGGCGGAGGGGTGCCGGACGGGGGGCTAGAGTCCAGAGAATAACACTAGCGGAACAACACCTAGGTGACCTAGAGAGCTCAGTCAAAAACAAAACAAGAACACGGTCAGGACAGACCTGGCGTGACAGTCTGGGGGCCGGCAACGACGCATAAGATGGACCCCCCATGGAAGAGCTGGGGGTGGCCATGGCACATGAAACGGACCCTCTGAGGAAGATCTGGGGGCTGGTAGTGAGACAGGGGGAATCAACGTCGGAGGCACTTGGGCCTTGGTGGGCATCTACTGAAAGGGAGCTTGTGGCTCGGGAGGCGACAAAGGGGCCTCAGGAACCTTGGGAGGCGAAGAAGGGAACGCTGGGGCCTCTGTAGGCGGCGAAGGTGCTGCTGGAGCCTCGAGAGGTGACGAAGGGGCCGCTGGGACCTCAGGAGATAACATAGGGGCCGCTTGGGCCTAGCACTGGTCTCTGGGGGAGCTCTGGGAGGAGGAGTCCCTGAAGGAGCACTAGGGGGCAAAGTCTCGGGGGAAGCACTAGGAGGCCGAGACTCAGGAGGAATACTAGGAGGCGGAGACTCAGGAAAAGCAGTAGGAATTCGGATACTCAGGAGGTGCACTGGGAGACAGCGTCTTGGGAGGAGCACTAGGAGACAGACTCGGGAGGAGCCTGGGAGGCGGAGTCTTAGCTGCAGTCTCAGGACGTGGGGTCTCAGGAAACTCAGGGGGCGGTGCAGCAGCAGACTCAGGGGGCGGCACAGAGAATCCCCCTACCTGGGCGGGTCATGCCATCAACCATGCCACTTAATAACTACGCGGCAACTTAACCACCTGGAATCCCATGGCCATGGGAACCATAGCTGGAAGCGGGTTGGCAGCTGGACGTGGACAGGCTGTGGTGGAAGCCGGAACCAGAACAGGTGAAAGGGAGTCAAACCGAGGTGTTGAGGCTGATGGGGCTGAGACACGGGAACACGGAATCCGGAATCAGCTGGTCTCGGGAGATGTGTCTTTTCCCTCAGCACCGCTGCCGCCGTCTGAAATTCCCATTCCACATCCCGGCGTATTTCTTCCAAAGCCGGGAGGTGGGAGGCGACGAACTGTGTGATTCACTGTGTTATCCACTTGTCCAAGCAGACCAGCGACTGCCTGGAATGTACGGTTTCGCCAACTCGGCGGCATAGAATTGGATGTCTCTCAGCAACTCCCGCCAGTTCGCTGGGTCCAGGTAGGTAGTAGGGGCGTTCCTCAACTTGGAGTGGACGGGTCCTTCTGCCATGATGCGGTGTTGCGGTGCGGTAAAGATATACGCCATGGACCCAGGTAAGAGTAATAATGAAAGTTTAATAATGAAGATGGCTCACACAGTCCCAAAATCTGGCAGCACAGCAGAAACACACAGAGGCTCAGCACCGATAGCAGCAGGAACAGACTGGTAACGAGAGCAGGTGCCGACACAGGACTAGCAGTTCTACTATGATGGCTGACTAAGTAACACTGCTGAACTGAGGACTTTACAGTTCTACCAAGACAGTTAACAACAGTTAACGCTGGACGCTTGATAACACACACTAAGTGAACGACAAGGACCCGACAAGATGCCAGGACAACAGGTGGGCTTAAATACACAAAGGGTAATCAACGAGACGAGACAATCAGGGAGCAGACGGGGCGACATAGGGACTCAGATCTAAATAAACACAGAAAATCAAACATTATTACACAGAAAACTCAAATCCCAACAATAATCTGTTCCCCCTCAATTTCATAGGAACAAATTAAGTTACCAGCAAGTCTTTAACTGTGTTTATTCCTCTCATCAACAAATCTTGTGATTTTGGAAATTGTTATTCATTATTTCCCACAGTTAAAGCGGGGAACCATAAATTTTAGCCACCTGAAATAATCTGTTTGTAATGAAGGTCTTCATTACTTGGCTGTACAACACTTAAAATGTGTGTTAAATGATAAAAGAAATGCATGTTGAATGATAAAAGAAATGGATACAAACAGATTGAAGTATTTTGTTGATTGTGTGTTTTTATGCAGTGGCATCTCAGCTGGAACTGATGGTGTCCTGTTGAAATACAACAAACAAAGGGATAATATAAGTATTGTGATTGTTTGAAATGCACTGAAATGTTTGAAGGCTTTGTGTGGGTGTGGCTTACCTTTGTCTCTTCCTCTGCAGGGTGTTCAGGCTAAAAGATTCCCCGGAGGCCTGAGCACCGTTTAAAGGTTCCAGAAGAGACCAAAGCAGATGGAAGAGGGAGAGCAATAGAGCTATGCACTTTATAAATTCAATGTTGGATTTATTTTTATTGATAGAGATGTGTTTTTATCCATCCATCCATCCATCCATCCATACATCCATTTTCTTCCGCTTATCAAGGGTCGGGTCACGGGGGCAGCAGCTTCAGAAGGGAGGCCCAGACTTCCCTCTTCCCAGCCAATTCTTCCAGCTCCTCTGGGGGAACCCCAAGACGTTCCCAGGCCAGCCAAGAGACATAGTCCCTCCAGCATGTCCTGGGTCTTCCCCGGGGCCTCCTCCCGGTGGGACATGCCCAGAACACCTCACTAGGGAGGCATCCAGGAGCCATGCTTACCAGATGCCCGAGCCACCTCAACTGGCTCCTCTCGATGTGGAGGAGCAGCGGCTCTACTCTGAGTCCCTCCCGAATTACCGAGCTTCTCACCCTATCTCTAAGGGAGANGATGCCCGAGCCACCTCAACTGGCTCCTCTCGATGTGGAGGAGCAGCGGCTCTACTCTGAGTCCCTCCCGAATTACCGAGCTTCTCACCCTATCTCTAAGGGAGAACCCAGCCAACCTACGGAGGAAACCCATTTCGGCCGCTTGTATCCGTGATCTCGTTCTGTCGGTCATGACCCAAAGCTCATGACCATAGATCGACCGGTAAATCGATAGCTTCGCTTTTTGACTCAGATCTCACTTCACCACCGGTACAGCGCCCATTTCACAGCAGACGCTGCCCCAATCCGCTTGTCTATCTCCCGCTCCCTTCTTCCCTCATTTGTGAACAAGATCCCCAGATACTTAAACTCCTCCACTTGAGGCAGGACGAACCCCCCTGACCCGGAGAAGGCACTTTACCCTTTTCCGGCTCAGATTTGGAGGCACTCATCCCGGCCACTTCACACTCGGCCGAGTACCACTCCAGCGAAAGTCGCAGATCACGATCTGATGAAGCCAACAGGACCACATCATCCCTAAAAAGCAGAGATGCGATCCTAAGGCCACCAAAACGGATCCCCTCAACACCTCGGCTGCGCCTAGAAATTCTGTCCATGAAAGTAATGAACAGAATCGGTGACAAAGGGCAGCCTTGGCAGAGTCCAACTCTCACCGGAAATGGGCCCAACTTACTGCCGGCAATGCAGACCAGACTCCGACACTGGTCATACAGACCTGATACGGACCTGACAGCCCGTATCAAAGGGCCCGGTACCCCATACTCCCGGAGAACCCCCCACAAAACCCCCCTAGGGACACGGTCGAATGCCTTCTCCAAGTTCACAAAACACATGTAGACTGGTTGGGCGAACTCCCATGCACTCTCCAGGACCCTGCTGAGGGTGTAGAGCTGGTCCAGTGTTCCATGACCAGGACAAAAACCACATTGCTCTTCCTGAATCCGAGGTTCGACTATCCGATGGACCCTCCTCTCCAGGACCCCTGAATAGACCATACCAGGGAGGCTTAAGAGTGTGACCCCCCTGTAATTGGAGCACACCCTCCGGTCCCCCTATTTGAACAGGAGGACCACCACCCCAGTCTGCCAATCCAGGGGAACTGCCCCCGATGTCCATGTGATATTGTAGAGTCGTGTGAGCCAATACAACCCTACAACATCCAGAGCCTTAAGGAACTCCGGGCGGATCTCATCCGTATACAGGATTTGTTGTTGATAAAGAGAGATATAAGCACACTTGTGAACAAAAGAATTTGTCCTCATGTTATAGAAGGGTAATGGATTGTTTCAGGCAGCTAAAATAGCTAAAATATATGGTTCCCCTTAATAACTCTGGCAAATAATGAGCAAATGTTTTCAAACTTACAGGACTTATCGTTGATGATGAGAGCAATAACCACAGTTAAAGACCTGCTGCTAAATTAATATGTAATTAACTAGAAATTTCTTTTATCCACATATATTTAACATTAGGAAGGGATTTTCCAGAAAGCCTACTCTCATTTTTTCAGGAAATCTAATTTGCATGCCCTGCTATCAGCCAGCTTCCCTCCTCTTATATTAGCAATGAAAAATTATAAATACATACAATGTGTTAGAAAACTGTGACTTCTTTGGCAGGCTTGAGTGATAAAAGTAGGAACAAGACCGCTTCTCTTGGCCATTAAAAACAACACAAAACAGTGTAAGAAGACCTCCACAAAATACCTCGTTTATTTATTTATTTTACAAATTTGTTATTGCTTCTTTTTTAAACAGAAGCTGCCGATTAAACTGAAAGTTACAACCTTGACTTGATTAGATGAGTTGTTTTACCAAGAAATCGATCAGAAGCGCCATGAAAATGAAAGGATCCAACTCTCTGGCTGCAATGCGCGCGTCCAACACCTGAGTGAAGTTGGCAACCCCACCGTCTTCAAATCAGACAAAATTGGTGTCAAACGTTTGTGCTATGTTTGTGCTGGTTTGTGCAGCAAAATTTTTAGTTTGTGCCGCTATCATTGTAAAGATATAAAGAAATGTTTCTAAAGGTCATCAAAGGTCAACCAGCCAAAACCCCCCTCCCACCTTCCTCAAATCAAACAAAATGGGTGTCAATCAACTCGACTCCGTTTGTGCTGGTTTGTGCAGCAAAAATTTTCGTTTGTGCTGCTTTGGCTTTGAAGATATTAATGAAATGTTAATGGTCAAAAGGTCAACCAGCCACACAGGAGAACAGAATTCACAGGGGAACAGAATTTCGCACTAGACCTGTATTACACCAGCACTATAGCTAATATTAGCTGGCATTTTGCCAGTGGACATAAATACAGTATATTCTATTTTATTCACAAAAAGTAAACGGTAATATGTGAATCTTACTTGTGAAAAGTTATCCTCCAAGATCTCACGTCAATAGTCCGTCGATCTGAACAAAAATATCCTGCAGTGCTGAGGCATCTGCTGCTGTTTTCTTTTAGCCAAGTAGGAGGGACCATAGACATGAATACGTGGGTCATATTCATGTCTATGGTCCCTCCTACTTGGCTAA
>NW_006800769.1:59660-65650 GCF_000485575.1 Poecilia formosa | reverse complement strand
ATGATTCTTAAACGGACTAGAAAAGACATACCAAGGATAGACTTGGCTTTGGATGAACGGATATTTTTGTGCAGAATTGTGTGATGACGGAACGTTTTTGTAAAACAAGTTTTTCATCACTTTTTGAACTTGAAACGTCAGATTAAGTTAACTTTTGTTTTCAACTAAGCTGAAAGAGACTGTTAGCAATTATTTTGTCGATATTTTTACAAAAACAAAGCAAATGTATTTTTTCAAACAATCAAGTCAGAAGTGCTTGCAAGAATTAAATCAAATGTTACCACCCACGGGCCTTTGTTGGAAATGTTTGGTTTTGGAACCTAGAAGGCCACTACAGTGTGGGTGCGTTCACACTGCAGCCTGAAGTGACTCAATTCCTATTTTTTGGCAATTCCGATTTTTTTGCCGGGGCCGTTCACACTGCCAGTAAATGCGACCTGTATGCATTCTACAGTGTGAACGGGCAAACGACCTGAAAGTGTCCCGCATGCGCAGTAGAGGGCGCAATAGCATCAGCGTTCTCAGTGTTCTGCCAACCGCCATAAAAAGAAGTGCTCAGTGTTTGCGGAAGTAAACATGGAGGCTAACAGTGGAGCTTATTTGAAGTTGTTGTCCGGCCGGAGCAGCATATTAACAACTTAATCCTCATATAATCCGTCATGGTTGTTGTTTTTCCTCCCGCTTGCGCGTATCAGGATGCAGAATAGTGAGATTTGTTGTGAAACAGTGACGTTCAGTCCGGATGAATACGGCCTGGACGTTAAGTCGCATTTGAATCGGATACGTATCGGATACGGGTCACATTCGAAAAAGAATCCGACCTGTGCTGTTCACACTGCCATGAAAAAATCGGATACAGGTCGCATTACGTCAAAAAAATCGGAATTGAGTCACTTCAGGCTGCAGTGTGAACGCACCCTTTGTGTGTCTGATGAGAACGCATTTGTAAAAACGTGAAAAAATGTGAACTTCGCTGAAACACATGTGCACTGGGTGGTGCGGAGCCGCAAGGAGATGCAGGAAGAACCATATCTGATGGGGAAACATGGATCGAGAGGGGATTCCCCACTGGGGACATGTCCACACCAGTCCTTCAGGAAGTTAAGCCTTCAGTGCATATGCAATGAATATCAATGCAGTTAAATTTGATTTAATGGTTTAGTTAATTTAGTTCAGTTCTCTTACTTCATTTACGTCTTGGGCCGATTCTAAATGTGATCAGCTTTACTTTGTGCTTTTAGATCCACTAACTGATGATTTGATTTGGATTTAACAAAAATGCAAATAATTGATATTTACAGTATTTTAGTTGTATTTTTTTGATTTGTTGTTTAAGAGTCTATAGTTGTGGGTTTAAGTATGGTCGGCAATGTCTTCCAGTTACATAATTACCCAGCAATATTTTACATTTCCTGTCAACATTTTTTAATACAAAAACACAATGTTGTCTCCATGCCACGACCACCAGCCTTAGTAAGTTTTCTGGGGAAAACCCTACACCATCATTATATTTTCATTATGGTGTTGCTGGCTTATTCTGCATGTGGGTTAAACAACTCCCTATGAAAATGACATTTAGGATGTGTAATGCGTAATGCAGTGACATTATTGTTATTCACTGCATACACAAATTGT
Source organism: Poecilia formosa (assembly GCF_000485575.1). Classification (NCBI taxonomy): domain Eukaryota; kingdom Metazoa; phylum Chordata; class Actinopteri; order Cyprinodontiformes; family Poeciliidae; genus Poecilia; species Poecilia formosa. Next base: position 64,015 of record NW_006800769.1, on the reverse strand, counting down.
GTGTGGAAAATGTTTTTAAAAACTACGGAAAGACAGGAAAAACTTTGGGTTTCAAATGAGCAAGAATATCCTAGAAGGAGAGCAACTTGCTGAAACTTGTCAAAGAGAAGGCTAGAAGGAAAGATCTCTGAGGGTAACCTTGCCTTCAAACAACAGCTCTTTAAGAACTTCATTATTTTCAGTCAGAAATGACAGTACAGCCTGGTTAAAGTTCCAGTCTCCTGAGCCATGCACCATGTCTCGCTGTTTCACTGGTCTTAAAGCCTGGACCCAATGACTCGGACAGTCTTGCCAAGGCAGATTAGAGGTAAGCAGTGATTAATTTCACAGAAGCAAACAATTCCAGATATATTTGATTATATTTTTAAGAAGGGTATACATTTTCAGTCTTTGTTGATATTGTAGAAAACCTTGTCAGTGTTGTAGCTACTATGATGACTGATTGAGAAGATGCATGTGTGTAAGGATGAGACAAACATTTAAGCGAATGTTGAGTTTACGTGATGTTCATGAAGTGCATCATTCTAACTTTTGCTTTGTATCTGCTTTCCAACTGTAGAGAGGATCTTGTAGTGAACACTTGATTGACAACATATAAGTCTCAAGCTCATAAGTGGTAACTTTGAAGGCCATGTCCATGTTGCACACCGTCCTCAGTAAAGTCTGGACTCATTACTCTTGGACAAGACACATGTCACATGTCACATGTCCTTTTGTCACATGTATTAATTCTGACCTTGGTCAATCCCTCATGTGGACACATGCTGTGTTTTTTTTTTTCAGATCTCAGTAATACTGTCATGAACGGTGTAGTTGATGGTGAGGAGATGAACGCAGAGACCCAGGTATGATGGTGATAATAAAGGTTTTAATAGTGACAATAATCCACAAGCAACAGTCCAGGACAGGCAGCACGGGAAAGAACTAGAGCACACAGCTAGTTACCGGTAGCACTGTCACGAAGTCTGATGCGGAGCTTAGTTGGCCAGGACTTAGCAGTACAACTGGCCAACTAGACAAACTGAGACAATAGACAAAGACAACGACAAGGACCCGACGAGGAACACAGACAACTGGTGGGTTTAAATACACACGGGGTAATTAAGGGAATGAGACACACCTGGGGAGCAATCAACGGGGAGGACAGGACAGAGACTCACAGGGAAACAGGAAAACATCGAAAACTCAAAACGCACAGAAAACCACGGATCATGACAAATACTTTGTGAGAATACTGGACAGGAAATTTGTTAGGTTCTGTGTTTTGAGTTCGAGTTTCTGTCTGTCTAGTCCTGTTTTCCCCTGAGTCTCTGTGTTGTCTTGATTGATCCCAGCTGTGTGTCGTTCCTGTGATTACCCTCCCAGTGTATTTAGTCCCACCTGTTGTCAGTGTTCCTGGTCGGGTCTCCGTCTTAGTCTGTTAGTTGCTGCTCCCCGTGCTACCAGTGTTTATGTTCCTGTTTCTTTATTATTAAACTTCATTCCTCATCATGACTACCTGGGTTCCCCGGCGTCTCTCTCACCGTTCACAACCACACATCCTGACAAAATTGAATTAGTTCTGTTTTTCACAGAATGTTTAAATGGAAATTGTTTCTTAAAATGTACAAATCGTAATCTATTCTTTAAACCTCTATTATTATTATTATTATTGTTATTGTTATAACAAATGAACAAAAATTATCTTTAACCAAAAATTGTCAAACAGTTTATGTAACTGTGTGACTGCTTTTTTATGTACATGTATGAGCTCATTTTTTCTACTTTCATGAAATTTGGAGGTCAAGTGACAGTATACAGCAGTGGTCCCCAAAGTGGGTCCTCGAGGGCCAGCATCCTGTATGTTTTAGTTTTCTCCCTGCTGATAGTAACAACCTTGTCAGCATGTCAATGTTCTTCTTAGGCCTGGATCATTTGATCCAGGTGTGTTAAACCAGGGAGAGAACTAAAACATGCAGGATGCCGGCCCTCGAGGACCCACTTTGAGGACCACTAGTATACAGTATACCTTATATATTGTGATTGGATTTGTTTGATTGTAATGATATTTTTCCCTTGAGATACCAGGTATGCAATCATGATTTTTATTTTTGTCTGTCTAATTACATAATTTTTACAAATTAAGTCAGATGTGGTCATGTAAAAGGTGTTGACCTTTTTATTTGAGTTGCCTTTTTTAAATACCAATTATGCTTTGACTCTTACTTGAGTGATTTCTTTTTATTTACATTTTAGTTCTGTTAAAATCACAACTGAAAACTGATTATGAGTGATGGTGTCCCGTCTGTTCTACATCTTTGTGGAATGGAATGGAATGCATTAAACTTATTCATCTATGAGAGGATACATGTCAGTGTTCTGATACTCACTATCAGAACATTGACTGAATCCTGGAACATTGATTTCAATGAAAACCTGAGGAAATATGGATGTTTTGTGTTATGTGGGAATTCACCAAGAGAAACAAATGTGTAAAGCAATCCTTTGTATTCCTACAATTGTTTCTCGCACATCTTAAATGATAGTCACTTGATTTACCCTGAGTGTAAGAACCCTAGACTTAAAGTTAACTGTTAACATAATTCAAATAATCATGTGTGGTGTAAATCAGAGCTTTGTACTTACATAATCCCCAGGCCATGGCTGGAAATCATACTCTGTATTTGAACTCAAATCCTGTCTCATCACCCAAACTGGTTCCTTTGGTTCGTCTGGTGTATAAGGGGATCTTATAGTTCTTGTCTTCACCTCTTCAATAGCCTCCCTAATGTCCTTAATGACCAAAGAGATAGCATCTGCCTTCTCCTGGCTATTCTTCATTGATAAAGTCTCAGTCACAGAACAATTCAGAACCTGGTGTGTGACTGAGTCCTCCCGGTTTGCGGCTTCGCAGTTTTTGTTTGAACTGATTTGAGTTGTAGGTTCAGAATGATCTTTTAGGGACAGTTTTTTAGCTTTTCCTTTGCTTCCAAGATTTGGAGGGCCTAGACTTTGGTTGACCTCAGTTACAGATTGTTCATTGTCCTCATCCAGTTCACAGCTATCAGTGCTTTGGTACTGGGCAAACTCTGCATTCTTTTCTGGGCTGTCTGACTCACCATCTGAGCGCTGGGTATAGTGATGCAATCTTGAGCCAACAGCCTCTTTCAGATGGTGATGCCTATCTCTCTCTTTACTTTGCAATTGCTGAATGCTGATTTTTCTCTGATTTAGAGACTGTTTTTCATTTGAAAAAGATGGAAAAAGTGAACCTGGAACATCACAGATTTCTTCATAAACTTGGTCAGAGAATGAATAGATCTCATACAAATCAGTATATACATTTTCTGAGTTTTCACAGGCTGCACAAATAGCTTGGCCTGCAGAGTAGCTAACTGGTTTGGAATAGACATTGCTGGTGTAGTCAGAATTCAGCATCTCATCTGTTTCATTTGGTCTTTCAGGATCTTGACTGTCTTGCATGGGATTGCATGTCAGAGGCAGAAATTGAGAGGGGGTGTCATTAGGTGGATAAGGACGTTGCTGTTCAGCCATAGCACTTTCTCTGTTTCCTTTCTTTCTATATTGTTCTTGGGGGACATTGGTCCTCACCTGGTCTTTTAACAGTGATTGTTCCTCATTTACTGGCATTAACCCCCGACCACTATTTGTCTGCTGTGTATAGGGAGATCTCTCTGCCTCTCCCTGCTTCCACAATGTTTGCCTCTCCCACTTATCTTTCATCTGGGCTTTACTCTCTCCTTGCCTACAATAAGATTTCCCTGCTGATTTGGTGACACGATAAGTCATCTGTGATTGAGGAGTTTGGAGGTCCATGTCTACCTTCTGTGGTCTGCACTGATCAGGAACCCTAAGTCTTCCACCATTACTTTCTGCAGTTGAGGTTTCATAGCATCTAATGCATTTCTCTTGGTTGCCCAGGTTACAGTATTGGCCATTTTGGCACATGTTCTGATGACAAAATCCGGTGTCCATGTCTTCCATTGTTCCCTCGTCAAGTTTTGATTTCTGGTGGGTTTTTGGTATCTGGTGGACTTAATGGTGTGGAAAAAAACTCTCACCACACAACCCAAAGACATCTGGAAAAAAAACTGAAAAGAGAAAGGAGAACACATTTTCAGATACAACATAATAATCAAGACTTTGATTTTATAGGACACCCAAGTTAGTCTTTCATCCACTGCATGCTCTGCTGCACCTCTTACAACAGTTATATACCTGTGAATTCTGAAATAATCAACAAACATCCCCACCAGCATAACAAATGACTCTGACTAACTTGTCCAGAATAGAGAAACATCTAGCTGAACACAAGTTGATGATTTGTGGATTAAGGAGAGATTTGTCATGTTTGG
>NW_006800769.1:55821-59164 GCF_000485575.1 Poecilia formosa | reverse complement strand
TCTGTTTCTGAACACAACATAGCCTGGCTATGGGTGCTTTGTTTGGACTGATTTTAGATCACATGAATAAATGTCAACTTCCTGTTTTAGTCAAAAAATGGGAAAATCAATTGACTGAGCGACATTTTAATGTCTGACTTGAGCCAGCCTGGTGCATCTTCATATTTAAAGTATTTGTTACGATTTAGAAATAGAAGTGCCAGGGGTGTTATGGTGGTGCAGGGGTAAAGCACAACCCACGTACGGAGGCCTTAGTCCTCGACGCAGCTGTTGCAGGTTTGAGTTCAATTACCTTTGCCACATGTCTTGCCCCCAGGGCCGGCCCAACCCTCCATGGGGCCCTAAGCGAAATTTGATTTTGGGGCCCTCTAGTTCTGCTAACAATGTGGACTGGCTGCAATCAGCAGTCCGATCATTAGATCATTCACATATCTGCTATAAGCTTATTGCATCTCTGGCAGTGCTGTTTACATTTATATACGATTTCTGGGCGCCGATTTCCTTAATTTTGGGGGATCGTGATTGGCCGATACTTACATGTGATGCTGATCTTTTCCTCTAATCTTATCTTCGTCAGCAAAGGTTTAAAGATCAGCCTCTGTCCTCTTCTGCTCTGCAGTGAGAGGTTTGACTGTCAGACCAGCCCACCAGGTCAGGTCTGGACGTTTGCAGTTAACAATATTCACCCCATTGTTGCCAACTCACTGACTTTTTTGCTATATTTAGCAACATTTGAGACAAAAAAATTCATATCAACCAAAATCAAAATAGGCGGGTCAGGCTTTTTAAAGATCGGTAACCAGGGATCGACCAGAAAACTGCAATCGGTGCAGCCCTATACACATATTCGTGACATTCTACGATTAAATATATTTCTCTTAAGTGTCACTCCACTAGCTAAAAATGTACAAACCGGATTCCAAAAAAGTTGGGACACTAAACAAATTGTGAATAAAAACTGAATGCAATGATGTGGAGATGGCAAATGTCAATATTTTATTCGTAATAGAATATAGATGGCAGATCAAAAGTTTAATCTGAGTAAATGTAATATTTTAAAGGAAAAATATGTTGATTCAAAATTTCACAGTGTCTACAAATCCCAAAAACGTTGGGACAAGTAGCAATAAGTGGCTGGAAAAAGGAAATTGAACATATAACAAACAGCTGGAAGACCAATTAACACTAATTAGGCCAATTGACAACAAGTTTGGGTATAAAAAGAGCTTCTTACAGTGTCAGTGTCTCTCTGAAGCCAAGATGGTAAGAGGATCAATAATTCCACCATTGTTGCGCAGAAAGATAGTGCAGCAATATCAGAATGGTGTTACCCAGTGTAAAATAGCAAAGACTTTTTAAGTTATCATCATCAACCGTGCATAACATCATCAAAAGATTCAGAGAATTTGGCACAATGGCTGTGCGTAAGGGTCAAGGCCGTAAAACTCTACTGGATGATCTCCGGGCCCTTAAAAGTCACTGCACCTCAAACAGGAATGCCACTGTCAAGGAAATAACAGCCTGGGCTCAGGAATACATCCAGAAAGCATCGCCAGTGAATACAATCCACCGTGCCATCCGCCGCTGCCAGCTGAAACTCTACAGTGCAAAGAGGAAGCCATTTCTAAGCTCCACAAGCTCAGCCGTTTGCACTGGGCAAAATGGACGACTGTTCTGTGGTCAGATGAGTCACGATTTGAAGTTCTTTATGGAAGACTGGGACGCCATGTCATCCGGACCAGAGAGGACAAGGATAACCCAAGTTATCAACGCTCCGTTCAGAAGCTGCATCACTGATGGTCTGGGGTTGCATGTGAGCTGGTGGCCTGGGCAGCTTGCATGTCTGGAAAGGCACCGTTAATGCAGAGAGCTATGTTCAGGTTCTAGAACAACATATGCTCCCATCTAGACGTCATCTCTTTCAGGGAAGACCCTGCATTTTTCAACAAGATGATGCCAGACCACATTCTGCAGCAATCACAACATCATGGCTACGTAGGAGAAGGATCCGGGTACTGACATGTCCAGCCTGCAGTCCAGATCTTCCACCTATAGAGAACATTTGGTGCATCATAAAGTGGAAGGTGCAACAAAGAAGGCCCAAGACGATTGAACAGTTAGAGGCCTGTATCAGACATGAATGGGAGAGCATTCCTATTTCTAAACTTGAGAAACTGGTCTCCTCTGTCCCCAGATGTCTGAGTGTTGTAAGAAGAAGGGAGATGCCAAACAGTGGTAAAAATGTTCTTGTCCCAACTTTTTTGGGATTTGTTGACGTCATGAAATTTTGAAACAACATATTTTTCCCTTAAGGTGATACATTCACTCAGTTTAAACTTTTGATCTGTGATTTGTGTTCTATTGTGAATAAAATATTAGATGTTGGGACCTCCACATCATTGCATTCAGTTTTTATACACAACTTTCCCAACTTTTTTAGAATCCGGTTTGTAATTTATACCAGGTGAGTCTTTCTCTCCTGAGAAATGATTTTAACAGAAGTTTCACATAACTTAGAAAAATAATGTATGTTTTAGCCACAAAATGATTATGCTCAGCAGCAAACATACCCACAACTACAGCATAGAGCAGCAGCTCATCGATGTAGCAGCTATGTAGCCTGACGTAAAAACATTTTGCTAGACGATGTCAAACATTGAGACGTTTTAATTATTGTTATCAAACGTTATCAAACACGGCGTTTTGAAGCCAAAAAATACCTCAGAAATATACACCGCCAACCATGAGAATCAACTCATTTAAAGTTTAAACTCAGTTTCACACAAACACAAAGACGCTAGCATAAATGTTTGGCTGTTGAACTGGACCGTTCACGCTAATTTTCTATTAGCAGCTTTACAAATCTTTTACATTACATTACATTACCAAGGCATGGCAGCTCAAATTACCGGCGAAGCATGCGGTACCTACCGCGGCCACCCGGAGGCCCCAAGAGCAATTTCTTTTTCTTTTTATCCATAAAATAATGATTTCTACATACATTATCAGATATATATTATTGTAAAAATAAATCACTTCGTGGTGAAATTGTGTGTTTTTGATATAATGACATAAAAATTATTACAAAAACTAAAGCAGCTCCTCTGAGGGAGCCTCTTTGCTGCTCCGTCTGTTGGTTTCCTTATGCCTTGGGCCGGCCGTTCTCCCCACTCTTTCATAACCCTCTTTTCTGTGTGATCATTTCAAATAAATCCCACTAGAGCCAACAAAACTCTTAAAAAAAGAAATAGAAGTGCCAGAATTTACTTATATAGAAGCAAGATCAAGTGAAATTGTGTCAAATTAAAGAAGGTGCTAGAAAACTGGGGGCACGACCCAAATA
>NW_006800769.1:54310-55535 GCF_000485575.1 Poecilia formosa | reverse complement strand
TTATTAGGTGATCTCCCTGGTGAGGTCACTAGGCACCAGAGAGACACAAAGAACAGACAACCACACATGTTCACACTTAAGGGTGGTTTGGAAAGAAAAGTTACCTAAAAAATAGAGTGGAAGGAAGTCAGACTACCTGGAGAGAAATCAGACTTTCAGGACTCTGGAGTTTTGGGATTTTGTTTATTTCTGTTTTACTAAGATCTTACATCTATGTGTCCCTGTCTCAGCCCAGAGTCCCATCTTGAATGAAATCCTCCACCATCATTCCCATTCCTAAAAAAATCACCAATCACCTGCCTGAACAACTACCAACTAGTGGCTCTCACCCCATTGGTGATGAAATGTTTTGAAAGACTGGTTAAGAGTCACATCTTGCGTTCATTCCTCACACCTTTGATACACACCAGCTTGCTTATTCATTTTTCTTTTCAATCCTTATTTTGGACAAGTAAGGAAAATCTATTGGCACATCAGCCCCACCATTTTTTTTTCACCACTTGCCACTGGGCAGCACATCCCCACAATGCAGCTAATAGACACATTGCAATACATAAACACACTAGCGCACACAGACACATAAGCGTATTTCTTCCCATTAAAGACAACTCATAATCACAGCATCATCCAGCGCCAGTATTATCTATCTATCTATCTATCTATCTATCTATCTATCTATCTATCTATCTATCGGGATAGAGACGTTGGTCTGACTATCTGAAACAGGATCTATGAAAACTAACTGCGCCGATTAAGGCGCTTAAGGCCGATTCATCCAAGAAGGCATCAAAGGAAACCAGCTCGTCGTTGTGAATAGGATGTTCTAGCGTTGCAGTCAATTTGGATCTGAGGATAGTCAATCTTCGGAAAGCCAGCGAATATTTTTCTGTAACTGCTCCGTTAATCAGCAATGTGGGCGGAGAAAGAAACCCTTGTCAAAGAACACAGCTTGTTGGGATATTCACAGATTTTAGGTCTATTAGACAGTGAAAGAATTTCAGTAGATTTTTGGACAAACTCACCAGCTGTAAGTTGGAATGTTAGCATTGTGTAGCGGTTTATTCCACCACCAACACGCGGTTGTTCATCATCCACGAAGCGACTGCTATGTGGAGGAGAAGGGGGGAGGAGGGAGGAGGGAGGGGGATTTTCCACCAAGAATCAAGCCTTTGTTTCGGAGCATCTGGAAAGACCTGATGTGCGTTTGTGTGTGTACGGTTGTCTG
>NW_006800769.1:50068-53851 GCF_000485575.1 Poecilia formosa | reverse complement strand
TATCTATCTATCTGTTGACAATGAAAATCCTAAGCAATGAATCCTAATTTGTATTGACACACGGAGCATAAAATCAGCCAAGAAAAACATTCAGACTTTACTTATTTTATTAACTTTCAGCACTGAAAGGAGACACTTTACCATTACATCCGAGAAGAGTTTCTAAAAAAGTCTGTGCAGCGTCGAGGAGAAGGAGGAGGGTAGCTGATTATATGGACTGAAGACACTCCCTGTCTCTGTCACTTTGTCTCTGTGTCCCTGATAAGTTTCTGTTTCTCTGAGGAATGAGTGTCTAACAGAATCAAAAATGTAACTCTTACTATGGGCCTTTTGTCTAACAGCATGTGACTCTTTCTCGACCTTGGTAAAGCGTCTTGACACTATCTATCTATCTATCTATCTATCTATCTATCTATCTATCTATCTATCTATCTATCTATCTATCTATCTATCTATCTATGTTTATTTTTCATCCTAGTTTCAGTTATTTTTTAGATGTCTGAGTTTATGTATATCTTTCTTGATTGATTCTAGCTAAGTTATTTCTTTAGTCCTATTCCTTAATTCAGCCTATAGTGTTTCTAGTCATTTTTATTTCTTAGTTATTTCATCACCCCAGGTTCAGTTATTCTTGGATGTCTGAGTCCAGGTATACCTTTCTTTAGTGGTTCCAGTTAAGTTATTTCTTTGTAAGTCCTTCTAGTTCACAATCTTGTGAGTGATCATCTCGAAGTATTCCCAGTATTCCCAATCAAGTTTATTTGTGTAGCACATTTCAGCTACAATGCAGTTTCAAAGTGCTTTACATAATAAAATCACACAAATATAAAGTAATAAAATACACCATAATCAATAATTGAGAAAACCGGTAACAAACATTACATTTTGATGAGTGCCATCATCAAAATCATTAATACACATGAACTATGTTGGTCAAGGCTCCTTTTATGTCAGCCACTGCTGAAAACAAATATCCTCTGATGCGTGATCAAATACAACCCATGAAGCAGCAAGGCTCATCACGCTTTTATTTTGAAAAACGACACGCAAAATGAAGCAGTCACGTGACCCATGCAATGCGAGGCCTCGTTTGTTGTCAGTCACGTGGTTTTCAGCAAGACGACACAAGCCTAGAAGCGGGGCTTCATCGGCCACGCCCCCTTTTAACTCTGTACACGCCTCGAAGCCTGGATTCAGATGGTCCATCACTGGTCATTTGGTCGCGCATCAGAAGAGAATGTTTGTCTTCAGCTGTGGCCAAAATAAAAGGAACATTGACCAACATATTTGATGTGTATTGATGATGGCACTCATCAAAATGTTTGTTACTGGTTTTCTCAATTGTCGATTATGGTGTATTTTTAATGACTTTATTTTGTGATTTTATTATATAAATCTCTGTGAACTGCATTGTTGCTGAAACATGCTACAGAAATAAACTTGATTGATTGTCTGAAATGGAGCCAGCAAGAGGAAAATCTCTGACATCTGGGAATACTTTGAGATGATCATGCACAATAAAATTCTTCCTAAATAAAAATAATTAACCCTCCACCTCCCAATTTCTCGCCTTCTGGAAATTTCCACTATTATTTGTAGTTTGATCAGCAAAGATATATCAGTCTTGCACAGCAGAAACAGATTCAATGCTGTTGCAAGACTAAAACTCTGCATGTAGCTACTTATCAGGGATCAGAGCCAATTAGAAATCCAAGAAAAAGCGAACGCCCAAACAAGTGCTGCACTAAGACACTAAAACATCAAATGTCTTTGTTGTCAAGTCCGTCTATGACAAAAAGAAAACCCAACACAACCACTGACTGTCAACATAAACCAGGATTAGATTGGCTACAAATAATTTTAATAATTAAAACATATGTAGTGGTATAGAAATATACATAATTCCCCACAAATAGTTTCCAGGTGAGAAGTTCCGGTTCTTGAAGTGGGCGTGGTGTATATAAGGAGCTGCGGCGTTCATTCAGGACATGTGTCTTTGTTCTCCCACTGTGTGGTTCGCGTCCGGTGGACTCTAGCAGCGGAAAGCAACAAATCGCTGGCTGGTGCATGTTGCGCTGATATCCTGGTGGTAGGTGTTCTCTCTCTCCCTGCACTTTAGCTGATCTTGGTCAGAAAATCTAAACTGAAGTGTGATCGTAGGTAAAACGCCACTGCGCTGCGCTCCTTCTCTTCCTCGGTCTGCGAGTGTGTGTGTGTGGCACTATGAAAGTGAGTCACAAAACTAGTAGCCCCCCCCAATTTTGTTTTTGTGATGATCAGTCTCAGCCAGAAACTAGCATTAGAATTTATTAGATGTAACAATGTTTGTATTTCACCATCGGAGGGCGCTGTGTGCGGCAGCGGGTGACGCTCTGGCGGGCGGAAGAAGNTTTTTAGTGGAAGAAAATATTTTCCTGCAGATTTGTGAGAGCTTCGTCATCTGTAATTACACATCAATCATAAAGTCGGACCATGACACTGTCTGGAACCAAATATTATTATTTTTCCGTTTATGTTGCTTGTTATTTATTTATTATTTCTTTTTGTTACCTCAGGTCAACATCAAGCCGCGGAAGGGTAATGAGTTATAAAAGAGCAAAATCTGAAAGTTTTTTTTTTTTTACTATAAAAGTTAAGAGATAAATGTGACTTTTAATGACATATCAAATGGTTAAAAGTTATATTGAAGGAATTGTTAGAATGTACTGAAATGCAAATCGAATGAAATGTCAGGATATTATTTCAAAACTTAATAAAATGCAAAAAGGAATAAATGTTGGGTTAATATTTTAAAATTAATAAAATGTAAATGAGTAAGAGTTACTAAAATGCAAAATCCAAAAAATGTTAGGTAGTATGCAAGATTTAATAACCCGAAATCAATGAAGTAATGAATAAATGTGAGATAGAACTTAAAATAGAAAATCCAGACAAAGAAATTATGAAATGTTAAGATAATAGTGAAGAAGTTAATAGGCTATGAAAGGATGCAAAGTTAACAGATGAAAAGAAATGTTAAGGGCACAGAATATAAAATGAGCACATTTTGAATTTGCAAACCAATGAAGTAAATTAGCATTACAGACAGTACAATCAAAACCTAATTATATTACAAAACTAACATTATTAAATGTTTAAAATTCCGTTTAAGTAAAATGTAATGATACTTGGAAAATCAAATGAGTAAGTACCATAAAAATGCAGTAAGACTGAATTGTAATGAGATCAATAAAATCGAATCAGATCAATTTTTGCTATAGCGAGACCTATCAACATCAAATCAGTTTCTGCGTGTGTCCAGATGCAGAGGCAGCGCAGCTCGATAGGAAACCTCGACAGGCCTGTGAGGCTTCAGTGAGGCGTTTCAGCTTTAACTCGGTCCACCAATCGTGGAAGGCGCCCATCTCACATCCTGGCACATCTAGAAAGGATTGGACTTCATTCTGCAACAGAAAAAACACAACAAAAAGCGAAATCAATGGATTATATAATGAACACTAAAGTAAAGGAAAAATATTATCTTTTTTATACTAGATACTAGTACTGCCCTAATACTAGAGTATAAGGGCAGTATACTCTAGCTCTGGCTTTCTAGAGAAAGCCAGAGTTCCAATGTTGTCTTTAGGTTCTGGGAAACCATCCGATAGGCAGGTGGGGTTCTATCGGTACCGCCAGAGGCGCAAAAAGTGGGTATGCAGCGTATGCAACGCATAGGGGCGCAGCACCAGAGGGGGCGCCAAAACCCCGTCTGGAGGGGGCGACGCACCGATTATGTTTTCCCAT
>NW_006800769.1:45901-49472 GCF_000485575.1 Poecilia formosa | reverse complement strand
TGTATTTTCTTGTTGCAGTTTCAACTAAATAAATGTGATACCAGAGGGGTGACCCGGCCCATCATTCTCTTCAGTGTAACATATTTTGGCGAGCCAGCCAGGAGGTGGCGCTAGTGAATTAACACCATCACCAACCACCTTCCTTCCCAAGAGACGAACTAGAAAGAAAAAAAGATGGAAGCAGCACAGCTTCTGCGCGATCGAGTGAGTGCAACCTTGTGGCAGTTGGAAAGAGAGCATCTCGTAGACGTCTGCAGGCAACTGAAGTGTTCCGGCCTGGACAGCGGAGAGCCTCAAAGTAAAACCAAAAGGACACTCATCAGGTTGGCAGAGGACATGTTTGATGAGATAGAGAAAAGTGAAGAAGAGGATCAAGTGGAACAGTTTTATAAAGAAACAGCCACATATATCCAGAGACTAAGTAAAGTAATGTGTCAGTCAGAAGATGAAACCTCATTTAAAAAGTCTGTGCTACAGATAGACCTTGAGGACACTATTCCATGCACCACTTCAGTCCAGGCAACAGATTATCCACTCAAAACCCGACCGGAGCCAAAACAAACTCTGCAGGAGGTAACATTGAGGAGGGAGTTTAAAATCTCTGGGCAGATTGGAGAGAGTGGGCAGAGGGATAAGCTGTCCTACCTCAGTTTAGTACGCCAGATCGAAAATGGGATTGAAAAAGGACACTCAGAGGTTGAAGTAGTTGAAGCAGTAATTAGGGCCATCAGTCCAGGAATGCCCCTAAGAGACATGTTGGAGATAAAACGTGGGTTAACCCTTAGCAAACTGCTCACCATACTAAAGGGACACTACAGAGTCGATAGCCCCACTGAACTTTACCATCAGCTTCTCAATATCTCCCAAGAACCCAAAGAAACTGCCCTAAATTTTGTATTTCGTGCTATTGAGCTCAAAGAAAAACTTCTATGGAAAGCAGCAAATGAGGAGACTGATGAACTGTACAGCAGGACCACAATTCAGCGTAAGTTTCTCCGCTCCATTGAAACTGGGCTACTCAGTGACTCCATTAAGTATCAGTTGCTGCCTCTCCTAAGTAATATGACCATAACAGATGAAGAATTGATTGAGAAAGTTAACGAAGCTTCAAAGCTAGAAAATGAAAGATTGGAGAAACGAAGAAGGTCCACTGCAGTCAAGATTCCCAAGGTACAAGAGCTCCAAACAGCGTGCCAGACAGCCCTGACACCTGTTCAAAGCCACCCGAAACCCAAAGAATCCCCCATTACAGTGGCTGTGAAAACAGTTAAAAATAAAGAGACTAAAACAGACCCACAGCAGATCATAGAAGAACTTCGCAAAGAAATGAAAGAGATGTTTGTGGCTGCTATGGAAACCAGTCCCCACACCATGGCACCAAAACAAAGACAAAAAGGCTGTAANATCAGAAACCAAACAAAAATCATGTAAAGGATCAGATTATGAAATGAATGTGCAAAACTGCCCACAGTCATGTTTTATCAAAGAAATATCATTTGAAATGTATATAGGAATTATCCCCAATAGAAACCTTAACATAAATCTTAAACCATATATAAATGTTTTGCTTTTGTTTTTTCATTAAATTCAATCAAATAGTCCTCATTTAACAAGAAGTAACCCGCTATACTAAAGGCTTGTAAAATATCAATACTGTGAAAAGTTAATGATCCGTGTCAAATCAAGATGCCTTCCATTCATGTAATAAAAGATGACCCTATTTTGTCTCAGACCAAAAACTGTAAATTATGATTATGAGAAATGTTTAGACATCATTCCCTTGAATCAACAATTACACATAGAACTAGATTTTTTTTTTTAATTCTGTCAATCTGTTTGACCCCCTTTAAGCAGTTCCATAATTGCTCATTTGTAAATTCCCAATTTAGACCAATTTAATTTGAATCCTCATATTTTCTTCTCATTTTAAAACCTCATATAATGATTAGCCTGTTTTACAAGAATAAAGTTAACCCTGTTACTACATATTTAACTTACTTTTATTCTAATTATGATTTTAAATCCCAAAATTTTAACCTTTGAAAAATTGGTTCTTTTGAAACCCTTCTATAAAATATTTATTTAACTGAATTACCCTCTTTTGTAGTGTTTATCATATTTATCAATGTTTTGGCAGTTTTGGGGAGAAATTTGATATAACTAAATTAGTTAAATTATATAAATGTTCAGGTTAGACCTTTCTGCATGACTTGGTTAAACCACCTATTATTTTAAATTATAGCAAGAGAGATGCAGCAATTAAACAATCCCTTCCATGTTATAAGAAACTCTATTTTGTAAAAATCTATTTGACACATGACATCATTGTTAATTTTAGTGTATTCAATTCAGAATATTCAGTATTACTTTAGAAACTCATTCGAATAGTTAAAAATTTGTGAATTTTGATTTAACCTCTTTTATATTTTGCTGAATCCCAAAACTTAAAAATTGCTCAAGCTCGAAACTAAACATTTCTCAATAGACAAAAATTTCTGAATAGATTAACTCACAATTTGTAGATTAGATTAATTCCATGCATCTCCCCCTGTTTCTGTATCGGAACACTGTTTAGTGTTTCGGTACAGAAACTCTTAAGAAACCCACGAAAATCATTTAGACCAAATTTTCTTTCATTGCTAACTGTAACAGTTGGATGTAATTAAAACAGGATGTTTACACCTCAGTGAAAGAATTTAATAGCTGATTAAAATATGTGCCGTAAACCCATAATTTTGTTCAGTAATTTTCTGAAGATTAGATTTTCCTAAGATTTGAAATGGATTCCAAATAAACTTAAATCATAACTTGAAATAATAGTCCTTATATTTGTAGCCACTGTAATTTGAGTCAACTAGAACTTAGACCATCCTCCTTTGTATTTAAAGCATGGTTGGTTGTGCTTTTTTTAAATCAGGAAGTTAACAACTATTACCGTACTTTTATCCGTTTTCAATCGTTGTCATGCTGGAGGAGAAAAACACATTAACCAGATGTTGGACAATTAGAGATATAATCATTCAGGCAAACAAAATATTTCTGTAAACTGCAGAGTTCTAACACCCTGCTGCATCGAGCCTTCACTTGTACCGTTAAAATTATCCTGGGGATCAAATAGCAGAGGTCAGAATGCAAAGGCAGTAGACAGTGTTGTGTTCAAGACCACCCAACCCGAGACCAAGACAAGACCAAGACCAGAGTGTATCGAGACCGAGACAAGACCAAGACTTTTGGGGTCCGAGACCAAGTCAAGACCAAGACCGAGGGGAGTCGAGACTGAGTCAAGACCAAGACCAGCGGCCCGCGCTACATGACACAATAAAATGTAAAATTGCTTCTCAAAATAATCTGAAAGATCCATATTACCATAAAACACCTAGATATTAAATACTTAATACTTAATAATATTAAATATTCCATTTATGTGCTAAAAAGTGTGATGGTCTCGTGCCATCCCTAAAAACATAACACCCTGGGCATTTGCCCATATTGCTCATATAAGAAGCCACCACTGTCTGCACCATTAAACATAGCAATTGAGGCAATGCCCTGACGGTAAATAACGCTCAAC
>NW_006800769.1:40218-44406 GCF_000485575.1 Poecilia formosa | reverse complement strand
TTGGACACAGCCCATATATGCGACAAGTCAGTCAACACCTCCGCACAATAATTCAGCGCAGTGAGTGACAACTTTTTTTCATCACAATGCTTATGTGTGTCTATACAGCTAGCTTTGCTAACATCACGTCAACGGATCTTACCTTCTTTGAGCTACTTTTCTAAGTGATGAAAAAAGTTAGACGTTGTCTCCACCGTCTGTGAAAGCGAAGCACTGCTGAGTTAGCTGTGGCCATCGGATTTCTTACTATTTATGCAGCGCTATTATATTACTGACGATTAGACAAACATTTTCTGCCGCTGAGAGAAAACCACTGCGCATGTCTCAGAGCGCCGCGTGCGAGTGAAAGGTGGGGAGTGGAGGGGAGTAACAGAAATACGTTATTGCTTGAATTTTAATTGGTGCGTTTTGGATCCACTGAAAACAAAGATGTTAACAAATAAACTGGCCAGTATGCTGTACGTTTAGTGGTATTTTCACAGTTGCGGTCTCGACTGGTCTTGAAATAAAATCCCGAGTCCTCAGCGCCCGAGACCGAAACAAGACCGAGACCAAATGCGGTCGAGTCCGAGACGAGACCGAGACCATCAAAAAATGGTCTTAAGACCGGTCTCGAGACCAAGACCAATTTCGAGTACCACAACACTGGCAGTAGACCATGAATGTGCTGTACATAAACTAAGGTGAAAAAAGTGGCATCACATAATTCAAAAATTCAAGAAAAACCATTAAAACTAACAAGTTTTGTTGGCAGCCATTTTGTCTCCAACCTGTAGACAAAATTGCTTTCAAATTTTTTAAATTATATCAACAGGGGGTTAATTATGAATTAATTATGGGCCAGGGGCCCCGGGGCCCAGGCCACATGACCAGAGGCGAAGAATCCGTGACCATGGCAATAGACAAGCAGGATCGCCTCTGAGTCTCAGCCCGACTTTACATGTGATGTTCCATCAGAAGCTGTCCAGGGCAGCATTCAGTCCCGCTGTGTAGAAAAATCTGGACAAAGTGTGTGGCCCCCCTTGGCAGAGCGAGGGAGAGACAGAGAGATACAGCAGATGAGTCATTGTTTTCAAACCTCCGTCTCACATCGGGCAGAAGCTGTTGGTCTTTTCTGCCATAGGAGACCCTCAGAAATCACCCCTGGGTCTCGTCCTTCAGCCAGGTGTTTCCTCAGAGATCAGATCCTGTAAGCTGCACTCAGTCCTCACGTGACAACAGGAAAAATCAATCCAACCTCACTGACCTCTGTAGAAGGTGTAAGAATTGTCAAGTAGGTGTTGGCCCTCAAACAGCAGTCCAGCAGAAGATGGCATAATTCATATGTGTAGAAAGTGCAAATGTCCAAGTCAGCATGGCTAAGAACAGCGGATGCCTGATGGCGAAGCCAGAGGCCTTTCTCATCACCTCCTCGCACAGCACCGAACCCGCAAAACCCAGCTGCCACGGCCCCCGTCAGACCACAGGAAGCAGCACTACTAGAATAAAACACAAAGTAAATTAAGAAAAAAGAAGTGTATGCCACCTTTTGCTCACATAATTACAAATTAAATTTCTTTTCTGTAGCTTGTAATATAGATGAAGAGTTGCCTCTTTTTTGTTTTTTTTTGTTGTTTCAGCCAGGCTCAGGGTCACTCAGATAAGGTCCACTGCCTCAGTGTCTGAGCACCAAAGAAAAGATAGAATAGAAATGCGTTAAGATGATTCATCCTCAGATGTTTCAGAATTAATCAGTTGTGGAATCAACTCCTCTCAAAAATTAAACTCTCAAAAATTATTAAAAATGTAAACAAAATGTAGTATTTTCGGCTACATACACTTTTCAGACATTGGTTATTCAAATGCATATGTAAAATAATTAATTTAATAGTGTCTAATTTTACACAAAAGCATCCTTGTGATAATGCCATGCTTTACGACAACCAGAAAAAAGAAAACTATAATCAAATATTCTTTATACCATTAATGAAAATATTACAATTTCCTGATATTTTTCAAAACGGCTGAGTGTTGTATTTATGTATTGTTTTTTTTTTTTTTTTTTTTAGAATTTAAAAAATTGTTCACATTTTATCTGAATTATTCTCCATGTCCCCTTAGGGGCTCTGTAGAAGTTTATGGTNATCCAGAGACTAAGTAAAGTAATGTGTCAGTCAGAAGAGGAATCCTCATTTAAAAAGTCTGTGCCACAGATAGACCTTGAGGACACTATTCCATGCACCACTTCAGTCCAGGCAACAGATTATCCACTCAAAACCCGACCGGAGCCAAAACAAACTCTGCAGGAGGTAACATTGAGGAGGAAGTTTAAAATCTCTGGGCAGATTGGAGAGAGTGGGCAGAGGGATAAGCGGTCCTACCTCAGTTGAGTACACCAGATCGAAAATGGGATTGGAAAAGGACACTCAGAGGTTGAAGTAGTTGAAGCAGTAATTAGGGCCATCAGTCCAGGAATGCCCCTAAGAGACATGTTGGAGATAAAACGTGGATTAACCCTTAGCAAACTGCTCACCATACTAAAGGGACACTACAGAGTAGATAGCCCCACTGAACTTTACCATCAGCTTCTCAATATCTCCCAAGAACCCAAAGAAACTGCCCAAAATTTTGTATTTCGTGCTATCGAGCTCAAAGAAAAACTTCTATGGAAAGCAGCAAATGAGGAGACCAATGAACTGTACAGCAGGACCACAATTCAGCGTAAGTTTCTCCGCTCCATTGAAACTGGGCTACTCAGCGACCCCATTAAGTATCAGTTGCTGCCTCTCCTAAGTAATATGACCATAAGAGATGAAGAACTGATTGAGAAAGTTAACAAAGCTTCAAAGCTAGAAAATGAAAGATTGGAGAAACGAAGAAGGTCCACTGCAGTCAAGATTCCCAAGGTACAAGAGCTCCAAACAGCGTGCCAGACAGCCCTGACACCTGTTCAAAGCCACCCGAAACCCAAAGAATCCCCCATTACAGTGGCTGTGAAAACAGTTAAAAATAAAGAGACTAAAACAGACACACAACAGATCATAGAAGAACTTTGCAAAGAAATGAAAGAGATGTTTGTGGCTGCTATGGAAACCAGTCCCCACACCATGGCACCAAAACACAGACAAAAAGGCTGTAAGAAGTGCAGAGAAGAGGGTATAGGAGACAACTGTATGCACTGTTTCAAATATGGGCGGGAGGGCCACTACTCTCGTGGATGCCGAGCACCGAGACCGTTGATGGGAAACGAGGAAGGGCTACTGAGGTGGGACCAGCAGTAGTCCAGGATCCACGGTCCCATAAAGAGCAGCCAAGCCCACCACCATCCTCCAATGAAATGCCAGTTGCTGCCTTATCAGCTGTAACTGAAGTTCGTTATCTACCCCCTCAACACAAGTCAAGGTTAGTAAGCCTGGTGGGAAACCGCTGTACTGTTAACTGTTTTATGGACAACCATCCAGTCAAAGTATTGTGGGATTCAGGGGCACAGTCCAGCATTGTAAATGAAAACTGGCGGCAGAACCACCTTCCCCACACAGTTGTCAGACCTGTGTCAGAACTGTTAGATAATGAGACGCTCACAGTGTTTGCTGCAAATGACACAACCATCCCCTACACTGGCTGGATAGAAGTCAGCTTCAGACTAGACAGTGATTGTTTCCCAACCAGTGAGTTGCAAGTGCCAATATTGGTAGCCAGTGACCCAGCCGTGGCCAGTGATCCCATCATCGGCTACAATGTTATTGAGGCGGTTGTCAACAGAAAAGAAGTAAAGACCAAAGGTGGAAGAAAACAACTTGCACACTATGTAAGTAAAGCATTTGAAATAACTGTACAAACTGCACATAATGTTGTCAGACTGGTGCAGAACAGCAAAAAAGACTCAGAGGCAGGTGTGGTAAGGACTGGAGTAAAGAGAGTGCCTTTGAGAGCAAACCAAGTTACCACTGTTTTTGCCCGGGCACATGTTAGTCCACATGCTCTGGGTCAAGACATGCTCTTTTTAGCTGACATGGTTGACTCACCACCAGAGGGCGTCATGTTCAGTGACGTACTGGTGCAAATTCCAGACAGAAAAGTGCCATATGTGCCCATCCCAGTGACTAACACCACAGAACACACCATTTATCTAATGAGTCGTAAAGTGATCGGACGTCTTGAGCCAATAAAGGCTGTATATGCAGCAGACATCCAGACAAAAGTAAATGA
>NW_006800769.1:26831-40050 GCF_000485575.1 Poecilia formosa | reverse complement strand
GGATCTTCAGAACTTGACAGAAAGTCAACAAACAGCTGTGAAGATGATGTTGCGGGAAGAATGTGAGGCATTTGCATACGACCGTGATGATGTGGGCTGCATCCCTTCCCTGAAAATGCATATAACCCTTCATGACACAAGTCCTGTAAAGAAAACCTACATGTCAGTCCCAAAACCTCTTCACAATGAAGTGAAAGAGTATCTGCAGGATCTACTTAACAAAGGCTGGATCACACCATCAAGGTCTCCCTGCTCATCACCTGTGGTGTGTGTCCGTAAGAAGGATGGTACTCTTCGGCTTTGTTGTGACTTCAGAGAGCTCAACCGCAAGTCAGTTCCGGACCGTCATCCAATACCAAGAATTCAGGACATGCTGGATGCACTGGGTGGGAGCTCCTGGTTTTCAGTGTTAGACCAAGGCAAGGCGTACCACCAGGGTTTTTTGGATGAGGAGAGCCGCCCCTTAACCGCCTTCATCACACCCTGGGGGCTCTACCAATGGGTGCGCATTCCCTTTGGCCTGAGCTCCGCACCCGTTGAGTTCCAGAGGAGCATGGAACATTGTATGGCAGGTCTCAGAGACACTATTTGCCTTCCGTACCTGGACGACAACCTTGTGCACAGCAGCAATTTTGAAGAACACCTAGAGCACATCCGCCTTGTCCTCCAGCATTACAGGGAGCATGGTGTTAAGCTGACTCCAAAGAAATGTGACCTGTTCAGGAGAAGTGTCAAGTTTTTGGGCAAGCTAGTTATAGGCCAGGGTTACACAATGGACCCAGCAGAGCTGGCCCCGGTGATGGCCTTAAAAGAAAAAAAAAACACCTGCAACCGTCGGAGAGGTACCCATCCACTCTATAGCCTGCTTAGTCCTCCATCCTCTGAGAACTTTGTTTCAGTCCCAGCTGACAAGACTAGGAAGGGGGTGAAGAAAAGTAGAGGCCACTTACCTTCACGGATTCTAACACCAACCAGCCTCTTACACCAGACGAGATCCGCACAGCCCAGGAAGCAGATGAGGTCCTGTCAAGAATGCTCTGGTACAAGTCACAGGGTAGGAGACCAAGTAGGATCGAGGTGAAGTCTGAGGCTCCTGCAGTAGCTACATTACTCAGGCAGTGGTTGAAGCTTCACGTCAACCAACATGGTATCCTGCGCCGCAAAACAGCCCGCCGAGAGCAGCTATTGGTCCCTAAAGCCTATCGTCCCCTGGTTTTCAAAGAGCTCCATAAAGACATGGGCCACTTAGGAGTGGAAAGAACACTTGACCTGATCAGAGACAGATTCTACTGGCCGCAGATGGCAAGAGACGTTGAACACTTTGGTACGGAAGAATGCGAGTGTCTCAAGAAGAAGAAGCCGAGTAAGCAGACCTGTGCTCCTCTGACCTCGATCCAGTCAACTTACCCGTTCCAACTGGTATCCATAGACTTCCTCCACCTGTAAAAGTGCAAGCATGGCTACGAATATATACTAATTGTCATGGATCACTTCACGAGGTTCGCCCAAGCTTATCCGACAAAGAACAAAGCAGCTAAAACTGTCGCTGACAAGCTCTTCAATGACTTTGCACTCAAGTTTGGCTTCCCGACCAGACTTCACCATGACATGGGTAAAGAATTTGACAACAAGNTTCACATTTTATCTGAATTATTCTCCATGTCCCCTTAGGGGCTCTGTAGAAGTTTATGGTACTTTTAACCAACATTTTCTCAATGATAACAATTACATCCAGCAGTAACTTTATACAATTAAAATTAGAGGTAATGCAGGAAATTCACCAATAATTTATATACAAATAAACATGGCATAGATATTGATTGAAGCTATTCAATTTTAAATTACCAATTTTTATTTTAGTAAGAGCTTCTATATAACGTTGTATTTCAGTCATGCAATAAGGCACAGTATAAGACTAATTAAATAAACTCACAATATACCAATGTCAAATGAATAAATTCTAAAATCTTGCTTAATGAATTCATAATTAACCCCCTATTGATATAATTTAAACAATTTGAAAGCAATTTTGCATTTGTTACTATTCTCCAAAACTAAAATATTTCAGGGTGTGCCACAAGTTTTCCAAATTTTCTGTCTAGAATTGAAAGTAGACTATGAGATGTTTTAAAGGTAAAGTTTTATCAGAAATGTTTTATGTTTATCATTTATCATTTTCCCCTTTTGTTTTCTTATGTAAATAGAAAACAAACATTTCTGACAACAACATTTCTATTGTTATCAGAAATATTTTTCAGAGACTCTTTTTCTGTACACATTTAATGTCCAACTGAAACTGTACTGCAAAGGTCAAAAGTTTTATTATTTTAAAGAGTTAAAATCAGAATTTGGATTGATTTCCTAAAAGGCAGTGCCAATGTTTATTTTGAACTGACAAAACAAGAATTGATCAATTTAGGAAGAGGAGCTAAAATTGTAAACAAAGATTATGCAGTACTGTCAGATGTCATTGCGTTTCAAATCAAATGTTTTGTTGGACTTGGATTCATGTATCAATTCAATCAAAATTTAAGGCACACAAATGTTGTGAGCCAGTTATTGTCCAATCAGTTTGTTTTTTACATAATCAATTACTATCATATCCACTTTAAAAGTTTCATGTCCAATTCATCCCTTTCTACCAAGACACGCATGTTTTTCGAAAGCAGCAGTTAGTTCAGTTAGTAAGTTAGTTAGTTTGTTATTAGAAAAAAATAAAAACAACAATAATATTAATAAAAATGAAAAGAAAAGAATGTCAAACTGCCGCCATTCTGTTATTTTTTTTCTAGCCACATGATGGCGCCAAAGTCCTCATACGTTAACTTGAACCAGAAAACCGTCTCTACTCATGGTGTTTCATTGAGGTTGTGTCAAATAATGTAACATTTAAATTTAGTTATTTGTATTATGTTGTGTAATTATATATTCACATATGGATGCTTGAGTTTTCTTATTATATATCTTTGAGTTTGCATTAGTTGAACGTCTATTAATGTAATATATTTGGCCTAATGGCATTTTATTTGTTATTACAGACTGTTGGCAACAATGAGTATCAAGGTGAAAATGACCCAGTTCATGTCAACAGTTAAAAAGGAAGTTTCCTGTCCTCCATCCTGTATCTTTATCGGTACACCTTGGCTGCAAATACCTAAAGGACCTATTCTTGTGGATATGGCAGCGCACAGAGGTGCAGCAACTTCTCCAGTATGGGATACCAAAACTGACATAATTAAAAATAGAAGCAGAAATCAAAATTTTTTTGTTTTTCCTTTTCCTTAAACATGTGTTTTCGTCAAGAAATGAAAATATCTTGAATGCTTTTCTTTCATTAGCTGTACTCACAAAAGTAAAAATAAATACAAATAAACGCTTTGAAACAACAGCCTGTCTATAGTTGGTTTGTGAGCTGTTTTACTGAAATACATTAACTTTTCATTAATATTCTAAACAATCAAATATGAAGGTAGTTGAAAAACAAACATCAGCTTTAACTTACCATGCAATGTCTGGGCAAACGGAGGACTCCCGAAGCTTCAACCAGAAGTCAACTTCAGTAGTCGACTCGTCAAAACTATGAAAAACCTGACGGTGAATCTCTGAGTCCATGAGAGCCGCCGAGTAAACACACTTTCTGTCTGAGCGTCCACACAAAGAAATAATCAAGTCAGGTGTTATAGCATTATTTTCTAAAAAAGTTAATAAGCTCACTGATAAACTGCAAGCCATCTTTGTTGCAGCAAAGTAAACTGCGAGGCTAACCAACCAATCAGCAGAAACTGAGCCTGACGACACCGCCCCTCATTTCCATTTAAACGTTCCTTGAAGACAACACATGCACAAGGAAAAGTAAAAAGAGGAAACGAGGCAATGTCAAACAAACGCTTGTACAAGGAAAAGACAAAACAAAATATGTAAATTTTGTGATGAAAATGCATGCTTAAGGAAAACACAAACGAAAATATATAAATTTCTTGACAAAAACATATGTATAAGGACAAGGAAAAACAACAGAGATTTCTTGATGAAAACTCATGTGCAAGAAAAAGGAAAAACAAAACACATTTTTGGATGAAAATGCACATGCATGGAAAAGGCAAAAGAAATATTTCCATTTCTTGATGAAAACATGTTTTCACTCTCTGAAGTGGAAAACCAAAAATAAATTTGATTTCTGCTTTTATTTCTAATTATGTCAGTTTTGGTCCTCCATACCCCAGGTGCCAATAATCATATAGGCAATGATTTGGAATTAGAATTAGAATTAGAATTCAACTTTATTGTCATTGCACCGTCACAAGTACAAGCAACGAAATGTAGTTTGCATCTATCCAGAAGTACTATACAGGGTATAAATATGTATTTACAGGTGTACAAAGGTTGTTATAAAAATAAAATGTTCAGTATAAAAATAATATAATATAAATAAAAAATATGGGAGCTATTTGCACATATACAGATTATGCAGATTATACAGAAATGTTAGAAATGAATTGTATTATACAATGTATTATACAATGTAAGATAGATAATGGCAAATAAGATTTCCAGATTATATACAGATTATATACAGAGTATGTATGAGTCTGAGGACAGTCCGTATGTTATTGGTTTATGGGAGGTGGGGGTGGGGTACAGTCCTTATAGTTGTGTGAGGAGGTGTTCAGGAGCGTGACAGCTGTGGGAAAGAAGCTGTTCCGATGCCTGGTGGTTCTTGTCCGTAGGCTTCTGTAACGCCTCCCAGAGGGCAGGAGGGAGAAGAGTGTGTGTGCGGGGTGAGTAAAGTCCTTGGTGATTTTCCCAGCCCTTTTCAGCCCTTCCTGTAGATGTCCTGTAGATGTCCTAGATGTCCGGTGCCCTGGCGATGTGCTGGGCAGTTTTCACCACCCTCTACAGCGCCTTCCGGTCGGAGACAGAGCAGTTCCCATACCAAACTGTAATGTAGTTGGTGAGGATGCTTTCGATGGTGCAGCGGTAGAAGTTTGTGATGATCTCTGAGGACAGGTGGTTCTTCCTCGGGGTCATCATGAAGAAGAGGCGCTGGTGTGTCTTCTTGATGAGTTTGGAGCAGCTGGTCGTCCAGGTCAGTTCCTTGGAGATGTGGACCCTCAGGAACTTAAAGCTGTCTACACGCTCCACCTCTGTCCCCTTGATGTGGATGGGTGGGTGTAGGTCAGCGTTCCTCCTGAAGTCCACAATGAGCTCCTTGGTCTTCTCCGTGTTCAGCTGCAGGTTGTTTTTGTCACACCACTCAGCCAGACGGTCCACCTCCTCCCTGTAGGCGGCCTCATCATTATCTCTGATTAGGCAGATCACCGTGGTGTCATCTGCAAACTTGATGATGGCGTTTGGGCCATGGACAGGTCTGCAGTCGTAGGTGAGGATGGAGTAGAGGAAGGGACTCATCACACAGCCTTGTGGCACTCCGGTGTTTATAATGATGGTTATCCAGCCGGACATGTTGGGGTCGACTGGTCAGGAAGTTGAGCAGCCAGTTCCACATGAGTGAACTGATGCCTAGGTCGGCGAGTTTGGTAATGAGTTGTGATGGAATGACAGTGTTAAATGCTGAACTAAAGTCTAAGAACAGCATTCTGGCGTAAGTGTTCTTGCTGTCCAGATGAGAGAGGACAGAGTGCAGCACTATGGAGACTGCATCCTCTGTGCTCCTGTTCTGCCTGTATGCAAATTGGTGGGGGTCCACCAATTTGTCCATGAGAGCCACAAGGAAAAACAACACAGAGATTTCTTGATGAAAACTCATGTGCAAGAAAAAGGAAAAACAAAACACATTTTTGGATGAAAATGCACATGCATGTTCATGGTTTATACCATGAAACATGTGGGGGGGAGACAGGATCTGAGGTGTGCTAGGACCAGCCGCTCCAAGCACTTGGTGATGATGGGGGTGAGGGCTAACGGGCGGTAGTCATTGAGTCTGGTTGGGTTGGAATTCTTGGGGATTGGGATGATGGACGTAGACTTGAAGTAGGTCGGTACCACAACGCGGGCCAGGGACAGGTTGAAGATCTCCGTCAGCACTCCTGCCAGCTCTTCAGAGCACGCTCTAAGGACACGTCCAGGTATGCCATCAGGACCCGCAGCCTTGTGGGATTTAGCCGCTCCTACATCAGTGGAGAGGAGAATCAGCGGCTGTTGGTCTGAGGTGGTGGTTGCCTTAGTTGCAGTTGTGGTGTTCCCCCTCTCAAAACGAGCATAGAAGTTGTTAAGCTCGTCGAGGAAGGAGACATCAGAGGAGGTGGGGGAGGTGTTGGGATTCTTGTAGTCTGTGAGAATCTGAAGGGGGTTGGAGTTGGAAAAGTGATCCTCCACCTTCTTTTTGTAGTGGTGTTTGGCCTTCTTGATTCCCCTCTTCAGCTCAGCCCTGGCTGCACTGTAGGTCTGTGCATCCCCTGACCTGAAGGCGATGTTGCGGGCCTTCAGCAGGAGACGAACATCTCAGTTCATCCAGGGTTTCTGGATGAACATGGTACATGGTGATGCGTTTATGGGTGGTGACGGAGTCTATGGTAGTGGAGATGTGGTCCAATACAGATGAAGCATACTGATCCAAGTCTTTGTGGTGGAAAGTATTCCAATCTGTGTTCCTGAACCGATCCTGGAGCACAGCGTCTGAACCCCCTGGCCACACCTTTACTCTCCTCACAGTGGGTTTCACATGTTGGATGAGTGGTGAGTACCGAGGTGTGAGGAACAGGGAGAGATGATCTGATTGTCCGATGTGGTTAATGCTAACTTCACTGCTGAACTACAGCTTGATTGAGCTGACGGCCATCGGAGACAGTTCCACTGTTCAATAAGTTCTCAAAATTCAGATGGTCTTCACGGTCTCTTCTCCCGATGTGAACACGAAGACTGTCCCGAGACACCACCCTGAATAATAGCTAGTGCTTTGGCTTTATACTTTGTGGGTAATGCCTATGTGACTTTTTGCATGAACCTTTAAAATGATCTTTTACTGGAAAATTCTCCTTTTTTACCATTGAAACTGTTGTGAATGATTCACCACAATCTTTGTACTCTCTGTCCAAAACAACTTCTTTTCTCAGGCAACATTTGTGTCATTTTCTGTCCCTTATCTTACCAATTAAGGCATCTTATACATTTGGAATTAAAACCTTATTTAAATGAAAAAGTCTTGCTCTGTTTATCACATGACTTCCCAATTACTGAAATTATTGTTCAATATTAATTCATTATGGATATTTGTAGCATTGAATTCGCCAGTTATCAAAAATCATCTGACTGCTCACAATTTTAACTTGTCAATTATATAACCTGTAGAGCTTAGATCAACTTTCCATCATTTTAACTTTTCCATGTTTACAACTTATGATAAACAGAAAAAAGATTAAAGCATTTGCCACAAGACAAAACAGAGCATGTTCATGGTTTGTACTTAAGTCTTATCCTTACCGTGCAACAGTTTGACATGTTTGTCATGTTTCCTTGTATTACTAGTTTCAGGCTGACTTCTAAAAGCCTAATACTGAATTGGTCCCACAAACTATCCTATCAATCTATCAGTTTTCTTTCATCAACTCTAATAAATCTATGTAGATGACTAACAATATCTACAGAAGAACATGCCTCTACTTCTGTAAATGTTTGTCACCATTAAGTCTACGTCTTCCGCATAGAATATAATGGATGTTCCTAGATTATTTAATACCACCAAAAATCATAATTAGTTTTATTAAAACCATCAAATCTGGTCTTATTTCCCCCAAATACTTATTTCTTACACTTGTCCCACCCTGGGATTACATCATCCTAACATTATGTCTCTCCATATCCATATGAGAAAGGAGGAATCTCAGTGACTGTTAAAAAGGTTACATCAATCTGTAAATAATAAAACTTTGATTATTCACTGGAGAAGGATAAGTAAATACTTAACTTTAAAACATAAGAATGTTTTCTCTAAGAGCACACACACAAAAGTATTTCCCCAAAGTCTCTGCACTCTGCAGTCAGGAAACTGCAACTTTCTCAATGCCCTGTGACTATGGAGATTTTACAATCTCCTGCTCATTGTCACTCAAGATTTACACACAAAAAACAGCTGAATACTTACTTATTAACTGCAATGACATATTATCTTTTAATTAAGGGCAGGGGGGCTGTCGAATCTCAGGTATTTCGATACCCTCAGATGGATGACAGAGAAGCATCCAGACTAGCTTTTGACACTGCATAAAAATGACTACCTCCATTGCTTCTTTGCTTCAGTTAAATACCCATCAAATGCTAAACAGCAACAAGATGTAAATCAACACTGGCTGTTATTGGCCCCATTCTACTTAACTGATGTGTTCAAATGTGACTTACCAGTAGTATTTTTTTTAAATGTTTTGTTGGCTCTGGTGGCCTTTATTTGAAAGTAGTTTGACAAGAAACAGGGTTGAGAGAGGGGGAAGACGTGGTGAATGTCACCAGGCCGGGAATCAAGCCTGCGACCACCGGCATGAGGACTAAGGCCTTCATATATGAGTCACGCTTTTCCCCTGCAACACCACAGCTCCCCCACACTGGCCACTAGTATTGATGCCAATACATTGTGCATCCTTACTTCCAAGTAGTTAAATCATCCAAAATACCAGTAGAAACATGCAAAAATATTTTTAGCAATTCTAAGTTTTTAATTGCTGTAATGTTAAAGACTGTTCCATTAAGGTCTTAAATTTGGCATGATATAAAATACATTTTTAAAATAAAATACATTTTAAAAAAACATGAATGGAAACAGAAATTCTTTAAAGTATATGTCTAATTTCCTATTAAATTTCTTAATAGAGTGAATATGATTTAAAATTTAATCTGCCAAGGACATGGCTGCTTTGGGCTTAATTCAATTCAAAAAGACTTCATTACGGTAAAGGAAAATAAAATATATTGTAGCTGTTGATGGCTTTGGAAGGCAGAATTTTCTTTAATGGTCTGTATGAATAAACCATCAATCCATTTTCTTTACACCCTTGTCCCTTAGTGAGGTCAGGAGGGGTGCTGCTGCCTCTCCAGCTAACATTCCGGGTGAGAGGCGGGGCACACCTTGGTTAGGTCGCCAGTCTGTTGCAGGGCAACACAGCGACAGACAGGACACACAACCATGCACACACACACACACACACCTAGGAAGAATTTAGAGAAACCAATTAACCTAACAGTCATGTTTTTGGACTGAGGGAGGAAGCCGGAGGACCCGGAGAGGACCCGGAGAGAACCCACCCTGTATGAAGAAGCCTTCAACTGAAGATACTGTTGTTTGACATACTGATGTCTGCACAGTTCTTCATTCATGAAAAGGGATATTACAGAAAAGACCAAGCCAGAATATGCAAAGCTTTCAGATTTAACATTTTGAAAATCATATATCATGTTTCTCCCACATCACAGTTTTGCACTACTACATTGAGTTAGCTTAATCAAAAAATCCCCTCAAACTAAAATTACAAGTGGGTAAACTTTTATTGTAAGCTCTTTAACATGACTTTACCATTATGTTTACCACTATTAAAAAACAAACCAAAGAATATATTGTACATACATTAGTAAAATGTTCAAGGTCAAAAACATGTATGCAATATTTTCTATCAGATTTGAAAATACAGTGTGAACAGCTGAAAAATAATAGAAAAAAAGTTCCAGGTGATATCGCTTCCAGTAGTCTGCTATTTAACATGAAAAAAAATAAACTGCAAAAAGTTAATTCATTTCATTATTTTACTTTTTCGTTCCATTTGGCTATTTTAAAACTTCACACTATCATGTCTAATGACTGTTAGTAAAACCAATTCTTCTTCGTGCACTTTCTCATCTGATTCTATTCTGCTACACAAACAACTTCACATAATTTTTGCTTGCACATATGAAGAGAAACAGAAATTTGATCTAAGGCCTGGGCAGACAAATAAAATAAAGACAATTTACTGTCAGACACAAACAGGGTCTATGTAGACAGAATAAGTGGCTCAATCACACTCAAACAGGATTCTGAAGAACACCCTCAAACTGATCGATCTTGCACACTGCCTCCTCATGGAAGATAGTTCTGAATGTAACTCCATGTTAATATACCCCTCATTTTAATTATAACTACAGATAAGTAAGTTATTCCTAAATCAATATCTAAAGGCCACTTTAGTGTTGAATGTATGGGCCTAGATCTTATATGTCTAAAGACTGGGCACTAATGACAGTATCTAACCACTTTTTGTATGCCACAGCATAGTTGTTCTGCTCAGCATTACAGCAACTGTTCAGTATGCTGTTAACAAAGGTGTGTTCATTTTGTAGGGTCAGAAGGTTGGGCAGAAGGATTCCTCTCCTTAGACGTTTGCTGTCATGGTCAGGCAAGGACACCCTATCCACCTCCATAGGAACACTAACATGTTTATGTCTGTCCACACTCTTCCCCTGGCTGCCACCTGGCTCATTGATTCCAGTAGGCTTCAACTCATTCTCTTTGCCGACACTGCAGATATCTTGATCCTGCCTCCAGTGGTGCCATAAGTAGTACACATGCCGCCTGGAAGAGAGAAAATCATTATTACTGCAATTTATTACTGATTTTACACTCACAGGCCATTTTATTAGGCACACCTGCTCATTAATGCAAATGTTGAATCAGCCAATCACATGGCAACAACTTAATGCATGTAGACATGACCAAGACAAGACAAGCATCAGAATGGGGAAAAAGGTGATTTAAGTGACTTTGAATGTGGCATGTTTATTGGTGCCAGACAGGCTGGTCTGAGTATTTCAGAAACTGCTGATCTACAGGGATTTTTATGCACAACCATCTCTAGGGTTTACAGAGAGAATGGTCTGAAAATGAGAAAATATCCAGTGAGCTGCAGTTCTGTGGACGCAAATGCCTTGTTGAGGTCAGAGGTCGGAGGAGAATGGCCAGACTAGTTTGAGCTGATAGAACGGCAACAGTAACTCAAATAATCACTTGTTACAACCGAGGTATGCAGAAGAGCATCTCTGACTTCTGTCAGCTAAGAACAGGAAACTGAGGCTACAATTCACACAGGCTCACCAAAATCGGACAATAGAAGATTGGAAAAGCTTTGCCTGGTCTGATGAGTCTCGATTTCTGCTGCAACATTCAGATGGTACGGTCAGAATTTGGGGTCAACAACAAGAAAGCCTGGATCCATCCTGCCTTGTATCAACGGTTTAGGCTGGTGATGGTGGTGCAATGGTGTGGGGGATATTTTCCTGCCACACTTTGGGCCCATTAGTACCAATTGAGCATCGTGTCAATGCCACAGCCTACCTGAGTGGTGGTGTTGTTATTGTTGCTGACCATCCCTTTACACATAGTGTACCATCTTCTGATGGATACTTCCAGTAGGATAATGCTCCATGTCATCAAGTGTGAATCATCTCAGACTGGCTTCTTGAACACAATAATGAGTTCACTGAACTCGAATGGCCTCCACAGTCACCAGATCTCAATCCAATAGAAAACCTTTGGGATGTGATGGAACGGGAGATTCACATCAAGGATGTGCAGCCGACAAATCTGCAGCAACTGCATGATGCCATCATGTCAATATGGACCAAACTCTCTGAGGAATGTTTCCAGTACCTTGTTGAATCAATGCCATAAAGGATTAAGGCAGGTCTGAAAACAAAAAGGGGGTCCATCCCGATACAAGCAAGGTGTACCTAATAAAGTGGCCAGTGAGTGTATACCTGCAGTATATATTCAATACAAGATTCCATCACGTCTGCTGGATCAGACGATGAGTTTTATGTCTTGAATATGAAAAGCAGCTTGGTTATAGACCAACATCTGGTCTGAATGATTGTGAACAGGTGGTTGTCAAAACTCTACATGTGAATTCAGACCTAGTTTCAGAAAACCATGGTTTCAACACTCATCAAAAACAAAAAGTAATTTATTTTCAAAAGTACATAAGCTTCCCTCAGCAAAATTAAAATCCAGAACGAAATACCAAAAATCTCTTTAGAAAATTGCTTCTCCATAAATGTCTTGAACCAATATGTACTGCAGACATATTTTTTCCTAATGTGTACATTCAAATTATGAAAGCTTACCTGTGACTCCAGAGTGTTTCATGTCCAGGAAAAGACTGAATCAGGTCAGAGCATAGTTCAGTCTCCTGGTAAAAAAGTTTAAATACTGTAGTGATCCTATCCCCACAGGCTGCATCACCCAATGACAGCTCACCATTAGCCTGAGGACAGGTGCTATGGACTGTATTGCTCTGGTGCTGGGATGGACAAAAGATTGTGCTAGCAGAATCAGAAGACAAAGACTGGCTCAGTTCAGTGTTCAGTAACTCCTTGAGAAGGAACTGCCGGTAGTGAAACCCACTGTGATCAGATACGTGCATGGAGACCCATGGATGCACAGATGACAGTTCATCACGGAAAACCTGTGAGAAAATGATCCAAAAAAGGCAGATTACCTGCAGAGTTAAAAACAGGAGACTGAAGGTTTAAAATCAGCAGCAAATTTTCACTGCTATGCTAATAATGCTCTATTTTTAGCCATAAATCCAATCAGTTTGGTAGACTATAAGCATGTCTTGAAAACCTTGGTGACTTCAAATTTTCTGCTTTTAAATTCAGATGTTGTCATTCTTTAAAAAAGAAACTCTTTACACAATCATTTTATGTAGATGGTATTAAGTTGGCCCTCCGTGACAGAGTAAGAAACTTTGGTGTTATTTTTGACCAGGATGTGTCACTTAAATCCTATATTAAACAGGTTCTATGATTTAATTCATTTTCTCTCTATAATATTGTCAACATTAGAAATATTCTGTCCAGGAGCTATGCTGAAAAACCACTCAATGCATCTGTTACTTCAAGGCTGGACTATCATAATTCTTTACAATCAAGAAGTTTATAAAATGCAGTTAAAAGAAAATGCTGCAGTAAGACTTCTGATGACAAAAAGAGAGATCAGATTTCTGCTATTTTAAATTCTCTTCATTGGCTCTCTGTTAGGTCCAGAATGAAATTTAAAACTGTCCTTCTCACATACAAACCTTAATAATCTGCTCCATCATACATATATGTTCCTAACACAGAACTTTGCTCTAAGACTGCAGGTTTCCTGTTGGTTCCTGGAGGTTCTAAAAGTAGAATGGAAGGCAGATCCTTCAGTTTTCAGTCGAGATGTGCCGATCAGGTTTTTTCCTGCCGATTT
>NW_006800769.1:22026-25808 GCF_000485575.1 Poecilia formosa | reverse complement strand
CGGTTTGTGTGATCGTCAACAAGAGACCGTGATCGGATCATACACTTTTTCAAGGAAATCGGCCGATTATGATCGGTGGCTGATCGATCGGCACATCTCTAGTTTTCAGGCTCCTCTCTGGTGGAACCACCTCCCGGATTTAATCCATGAGGCAGACACCCTGAATACTTTTAATACTAGGCTTAAAACTTTCCTTTTCCATAGTGACCCCACTATGTTGCTATGTCCTCCAGCAGCTTATGTCTATAGCAGCATAACTACAGGGTTAGCTCAAGCCAGTCTAACTGTAGGCTGTATTTGATTGTACTACGTAGATTAACCAGCTATAATCCCAGAAATCATCTTTGTAAATTTGCTGCAATCTTTAAACCCTGACACAAAAAATATTTCAGTGGCTACTGAGTGATAAAAATGCATAAAGTAATATGACAAGTGATATGTAGGATGAGCTGTATGTTGACACATACATACATTCAATGCAATAAGACACTTGCTTTGAAGACATAAACACTTTGCACTTTTATTTGCTTAATGTTATATTAAGCAAATAAAAGTGCAATGTGAGGTAATATTTTTTAATAATGTCTTAGTCAAACCTTTATGTTGCCTTTGGCCATGTGCTGCAGTACCCAGATGCGGTGGGACCAGGCGTTATAATTACTAGGATAGCGACAAGCAGCATCAGAGCACACCTTCATCTCCTGGTGTATTAATCGGTCCAGATGACTACCCAAAAACGGGGTCCTCTCTGCATCAGGCTGCTCTGCTTCAACCTGCTGCTGAGTCTTGTGGGCCACAGCAGAAAACTGACGCAGGATGTGTTGCAACACCCAGCGTCTGGAGGGAGACACAGAATGTTCAAGAATCAGGTGTATAATTTAATCAGCAAAGACATAACATATCAGTATTTGCATACTAAGTGTTTTTAGCTGTCTTTTTTTATTATTAAGATGCATGATCTTTTTTTTGTTTTTGTTTATTTGAAGTTCTGTAGCTCCTATGTGGATTTTGCACTCCCACTAAGTATTGTGACAGTATTTGGTGTCACTAGATATTTCAAACCTAACTCGCTGAATTTTAGATGACTATGAGAAGACGGTACTAACAGTGCACATTTTTAATTCAGCAATATAATGTGGGTTGCAGGACTGTACAAGACCTCAACGCAGCAATTATGTTGATGTCAGGAATCACATTGGTGAGTAACGTTGACAAGGTACATTTTTAAAGTTAAAGTGGTACACAAAAAATCATTCCTTTAATTAATTTATTTTACAGAGTAAAAAATGTGAACTATTCTCACAAAGTAACTGACTGTATCAGTTTCTTCTTTGTGAAGAAAGTGCCATTTTGAACTTCCTTAATAAATACTTTCTTGCTAAAAAAAAGTTATCTTGTGCTAATAACCAATTTTTCCAAGTATGACATGGAGACAATTAGGCCCAAGCAGCAAAAGGGCTGCAAAGGCTTATTATTTTTATGTAATACATTTCTAAAATGTAGAAATCTACATTATTCATGTTTACACTCCTCAAACTTTAGCAAACTCTGCCTTGGGATTTTGAGCTATCAGCTTCATTTTTGGTCAATATGCAGGGATGGGGGATTAAAATTGATCAAAATCATGAGTTTTTGAGCATGTGGCCAAGCAGTGATCTAGGCGTACTCTCCAAAGCAAACGAAACGCTATAACTTTCATTCCCAATGGCTAAGTAGCACCAAACTTGGTATGAGTGATTTAGGTAGGATGTTGTATCTGAGCAAATGTCTATGAGACTATGTCATCATTTTCTGATGTCATCTAAGCCCTGCCCCTTCAGAGCAGCAAGTCATTTTTTTTCTTGGAAAGCTCCACCTCTGACCCCCTTGACCTAATCAAGATGATCTCATGTCAGAAGACAGATAACAAGTTGGTCTCACTTGATTTAAAGTCCAAAGAGTTTTCAGTGGAGGAACTCACCCAACAGGCAAGATGAGTGACTGACTGAGTGACTGACAAACAGATAGATGGATCTATTGTCGAGATAGAGATCTAGACAATAGATCTCTATTGTAGTCCAAATTTCTATTGCTTCTACTATATATATTGCATATTACAACTATGTAGTGGATATGCTCTGATCAGGTTTTTTGCTGCCAATTCCGATCACCCATCAGGGCTGATCATTGCCAATCATCTGGATTGGCTGTAAATTTTTCACTTAAGGTATAATTGCTACTACGTTATCTGGCAAAATGGAAAAATGATCTGGCAATAAATTCACCTAATTTAGACATAAAACATGTAAAATACTTGCAGGAACAAAATACAGAAGCTAGCACAACTGAAAAACCTGCAATCAGTAAAACAACATTTAACAGTAAGGCTCTCAACACCCTATCAAATAATGTCAACAGAAAAGGAAACATTCATTCAAACTCAAATGCAGGTTGCATCAAAATAAACAATCCTGAGTTACTAAATCAAAACTTCCTGAGAGCATGGCTAGCTG
Organism: Poecilia formosa; assembly: GCF_000485575.1. Classification (NCBI taxonomy): domain Eukaryota; kingdom Metazoa; phylum Chordata; class Actinopteri; order Cyprinodontiformes; family Poeciliidae; genus Poecilia; species Poecilia formosa. The sequence goes on along the minus strand of NW_006800769.1, from coordinate 23,316 downwards.
ATTAATGCTGGCTCTGATTGACTGTTTCTGACTGAGCGGAGTAATTCTGCAGAACATCTGGAGAAGGCAAAGGAGATTGATTTAATTTTTTCAGAGCTTTTCTTTCTCATGCTAGGACATAGCGAATGTTTTAATACTTATGTAAAATCTTATTTTTTTTGTTTTGTTTTGTTTTTAAGTTACATGCTACAGCTTTAGGCAGCTGTTCGGTGTGAGAGTTCCCTGCCGGGTTGAGGTTAAACGGCGCTCCGTCTGTGAAATATTACTATCAATATCACATAGCGGCAGTCAAGCCAAGAGCAGAACCAGCATCTTCCACTGCTAGCTCATCGACTTCAATTATTTTTCAGGTTAATTTCTTAACTTTCTGACCGTCATGCTCTTCCAGGTGAGTGTTAGTAGTTGCACGCTGCTTTACCTGCTGTCTGGCCGCTCCGGATGTCTTTTTTGTCTGCAGTGAGCCATATAGCCAAAGTCTGTTAAGTGCTTGTTTTTTAAATGTTATATTAGATTTGTTGCGTTGATGCATTTTGACGTGTTTCACTCCTGAGGTATTTTTCCGTCGCAACACACAAACTTCTCCATTAACTCTAAGAGCGTTATAGTTTCACACCTCATGGCTTAGGATTTGCTGTGCAGTGTGAAGGAAAGAGGAGATAAGCTGCACACACAGGCTCTGCATTGAGATAAAGGTGATCGGTTTTGGTGATCGGCAACAAGAGACAGTGATCGGCGATCACCAATCATACACTTTTTTACAGAAATCGGCCAATTATGATCGGTGGCCGATCAATCGACACATCTCTACTATGTAGTATTCAATAGAGCTTTGGAGCTGACGTCACAGCGTATGACGTTTACGTCGCTCGGCGCCATCTTTGGTATCCACAGACCAAAACAAACTAGTCAGAACACCAGTGTTTTCTTTGCGTTACCGACTGCAGTGAAGTTGTTTTCAAGTTAGATATTGGATATTCACGCTCCGTGGAGTAAGGGGCTTTTAGCTAGAGGCTGATCCGATTTGTGAACGCTAATTTCGGACAGTTGTTCTCCACCGCTCCCTCAAGGGCACCGCAGTGAAGTTAGTTTCAAGTTGGATGTTCGAGCTCCGCGGAGTAACCAGCGTTTAGCTCAAGGTTGAACCGATTTATGAACGCTAATTTCGGACAGCTGTTCTCCACCGCTCCCTCAAGGGCACCGCAGTGAAGTTAGTTTCAAGTTGGATGTTCGAGCTCCGCGGAGTAACCAGCGTTTAGCTCAAGGTTGAACCGATTTATGAACGCTAATTTC
>NW_006800769.1:17215-21242 GCF_000485575.1 Poecilia formosa | reverse complement strand
TTTGACAAAGTGAAAGAATATAAATAATAGTATTTACCACCTGTGTAAACTTTGCCGGTAAATGTTTTAACGGTTATATAAAATTCAAAAGACTATTGGTCAAATGAGAAGAACAGAAAGAATAAGGAGAGAAGAGATAATTATTTCACGGTTTAGAATTGGACATACTGGACTAAATAGGTCATTATTTCTGATAGGGAAACATCAGACAGGGAAATGTGAATGCGGGGAAAAAAAGACAGTGGAACATGTTATTTTGAGTTGTAGGAATTATTTGATGCAAAGAAGTAAGTTAATTAGAAATCTTAGTAGCATAAAAATGAAATTTGATATTGTTGATTTATTACAAAAAGATTGAGGAAGTAGAGGATATGAGGCCTTATTTATTTTTTTAAAACAGTGTAAGTTGTTTAATAGGATATAGTTTTGTTTTTGGGTTTTTTTGTCATGTGGTCCACACTCCTTACCAGTTGGTGGCGGTAATGATTACCTAACGTTTCTTGCCAACCGGCAATAAAATTCAACTAGAAGAAGAAGAAGGTGTGAGTAATTTGGCACAGGAGCTGGCTGAGGGCTGGGGAGAAGGTGGTACAGGGAAACTAAGATCTGCTGGGAACACAAACGGGAGGAAACAGGGAACTGAAAAATACTTCTAATACAAAAGACACTAAGAGTAAAGAAAACCTGGTGAACTAGGAGAGAAAGATATAACTGAACCTAAATAGAAAGTAACAATAAGAACTAACAATCTAACAATAAGAACTAAGGAACACAGAGCAAGATAAACTAGAAGATCTAAACAAAGAAATAACCCAACTAGAATTACTAAAGAAAGATACAGACTCAGACATGGAAGAATAACTGAACCTATGGTGATCAAATTAAGAAATAAACATTACTAGAAACCCTGCGGGGAGGCTGAAATAAGAACTAGAGGGATAAAATAGAATTAAACTATAGTCATTAAAGAGGGCTTGACATGGACTCAGACAAAGAAAAAGCAATAATATAATTCTAACTACACTAAATACCTCTAATAATGTCAAAAGGACCATTAAGGGCTAAACTAGTAAATTAAAACATGAAGCTAAATAAAATGACAAGCAAAATAAACCCAAAAACCCAGTGTCCTGACAGATGTCTGATTATATAATTGTTTACTTTAATCAAATAAAATATTTATTTAAAAATATAATCTTTCATTACGTGTACATTTATTACCTGAAATATTTAAATATCAAATTTTTACTTAAAATGTGATTCATTACTTCACCTGTTTACATGCAACTTGAAGTGCTTGAATCAAACGATTCATGAATGTTTAATGCATTAAATTATTAAATGAGAGAAAACAGCCACTTCCAACTGTACACATATTTCAACACAAATGGTTCCTGTTCTTCTTCAGAGTCTGCAGCCTTGCTGAGCTCCTCTCCTGGGGTTTCCTCCTCAGCCTCTCCAACTTGCTCCTCTTCTGTTGCCTCCGCTGTTCTGTTTTCATTATTTACCTCTTCTGGGGTAAATAATGAAAACAGTCTCTGTAACTTGTTGATCCACCATGGTTTTGCTGTATCGCCTCTTTAATTGACGCGCATGTCGGTCCAACGTTGTGGCGTTTACCTCGCAGTGACCCATATTCAGTACTGGAACCCAGTCAGGATTGAGCTCATCCATTTCATACGTCGGTTTGCCTTTAAGAGGACATATCAGAACACACATTAATATTTACAGTACTGTAAATCTGATTACACAAAAAATCTTAAATAGTTTACTTCACAATAATGTAAGAACCTCGATGTCCACTGACAAAACTTGGACTATGTTACATAAACAATATAAGCCCGACCTAAACAAGGTTGACCCACTTAAATGAACTCAACAGAAACTGATCATGAGTACACTCGGACAAAACCATAGCAAAAAATTATGACACAGCACTAACAAAGCGAATTTAGACACTCACCAGAATAGAAATGTTTAGAGGGAACTTGTAGGTATCTGGGGATGTTGGAGAAGGTAATATCAGGACGTCTCGCCGCTGATACCAGGACATTCGTCTTCTGTTCGTTAGCTCCACACGTTGTTTCCAAGCAGGAAAATAATGAAAAGAAAGTCCGTTTTCCATCTTTTTACCGTTTCAGTCGTGTGATCGGACATTACATTCAATAACGCAGCAAGTTCTACCATAGCTAAATTATTTTTAAGTAACTTGGATTAAAAAAATCTGCGAGACTGTTGTTTTTGTCGGTTATGTTTAACAGATAGAGGACCCCAAAGATGGCGCTGGTGTCCCTCCGTCTACAGCAGTGACGTCACGTTCCAAAGCTCTANCGCTCATATGGATAGAGCGACCGTATGTTTTCCACGCTCCTTCACCCTTACATACCTTCCTTTTGGGGGGTTGGGGGGAGGGGGGGGTTAGGGTTAGTTTTCGCATCCACCTGAATAATATGTAGTTGCGCCCCTGGTCAACTGATATATTTACTCAAAATCACTTTGAAATCTTTCTACTAGTCTGTATAGGTGAGGCACAGGCATTTGTTTTCCATTTTAAGTCATTTTTGTTTTATTTAACTTGTTTTTTTTGTGTCAAAATTTAGGGTTTTTCTTCAATAGCTTCCAGGTCATGTGACCTGTTGACTCAAAATCCGTGTGAAATTATTCTACTAATAGATGAGGCATATTTTTATTCCATTTTGACCCCTTTTTATTTTTTAACCAAAATTATATTTATCAATATTTTTAAAAAGTGTTCATAAAATGTATTACCTCAGATGATCATCACTTGTTACCCGTAATGTTCAATTACATAAAATTCTAGGACAGGATCTATCTCATTATATGTTCACTTACCTGAAATATGTTAAATACAACAAATATTTACTTAAAGTGTGATCTATTTCATAAAATGTACTTGTCACCTTTATTGTTTAATTACACATTAAATGTTTAAAGATGGGCTCTTTCATCTGGTTTGTGTCATGATGTGGTGTGACGGTGGACACAAACACAGCAGGCAGTAGACGTACTTTATGTGGATGTTATCTTAATGAACAAAATAAAGCAAAACAAACCCAAAAACCCAGTGTCCTGATAGTTTGCTTGTTACATTACATATAACAACCAGATTATATAATTGTTTACTTTAATCAAATAAAATATTTATTTAAAAATATAATCTTTCATTACGTGTACATTTATTACCTGAAATATTTAAATATCAAATTTTTACTTAAAATGTGATTCACCTGTTTACATGCAAGTTGAAGTGCTTGAATCAAACGATTCATGAATGTTTAATGCATTAAATTATTAAATGAGAGAAAACAGCCACTTCCAACTGTACACATATTTCAACACAAATGGTTCCTTTTCTTCTTCAGAGTCTGCAGCCTTGCTGAGCTCCTCTCCTGGGGTTTCCTCCTCAGCCTCTCCAACTTGCTCCTCTTCTGTTGCCTCCGCTGCTCTGTTTTCATTATTTACCTCTTCTGGGGTAAATAATGAAAACAGTCTCTGTAACTTGTTGATCCACCATGGTCTTGCTGTATCGCCTCTTTAATTGACGTGCATGTCGGTCCAATGTTGTGGCGTTTACCTCGCAGTGACCCATATTCAGCACTGGAACCCAGTCAGGATTGAGCTCATCCATTTCATACGTCGGTTTGCCTTTAAGAGGACATATCAGAACACACATCAGTATTAATAGTGTAAATCTGATAACACAAAAAATCTTAAATAGTTTACTTCACAATAATGTAAGAACCTCGATGTCCACTGACAAAACTCGGACTACGCCACATAAACAATATAAGCCCGACCTAAACAAGGTTGACCCACTTAAATGAACTCAACAGAAACTGAACATGAGTACACTCGGATAAAACCATAGCAAAAAATTATGACACAGCAATAACAAAGAGAATTTAGACACTCACCAGAATAGAAATGTCTGTATGGGGTTCCATTTGTATCAAAAATAAGTAGAAGTCATATGTCTAGATGTGTCGTTGCTATGTGTTGTTGGTCT
>NW_006800769.1:10242-13850 GCF_000485575.1 Poecilia formosa | reverse complement strand
ATTTTCCTCATATCCCCCAGCCCTAGCCACTAGACCCTAAAAAAAATATTTGGAGATGTTTTGTTTCATACAGACAATCCAGTGTACAAGACATCGCACAGTAAAAATCACAGCTATTGGGAAATCTCATCAGAAGAGAAGGACTTGTGACACTGTAACAGTTTGTTGTTGCATGTCATATGCTGCACAGCATTTTTGGTTTGTGCAGCATGTCACCTGGATTTGGACTTTAGCTGTGATGTTTACATTTGGCTTCAGATGAGCAATTACATAATTAATTACAGGGTTCTTACAGTCTTATAGTGCAATTTGTTTGTTTGTATTTTTTAAATAGAGTAAGGATAAATATTTGTATTTCCAGTCTCATCACAAAAGGTCTTTCTTTTCCATTTAATTTGGATTCCGTATGCAATTTTTGTGGGTTTCACTTCCAAAATGTGAGCACTACAAAAATATTTGAAATAATAGAGAACATTTGTTTTATTCTTTAAAAAAAGGGAAATCTGAGTTTTAAAACCTTACCTATGTATCCATGTCTCAGGGCTTTTGGGGAATTTGGTGAGGGCCAGCTTGCTCAGGTAAAGGTCTCTTTCTGGATTGAGAGCACCACACTCTAACAGCTCTTTCCTGTAACAACACACATCATTATAATCCTCTGAAAGAGCCATATTTAAAATGCAGAAAAAGATTTGCAATAAATCAATCAGTGAAACAGTAATTTTGTCAGACATGATTTAAAAACAAATAGTTTCCAATTGGAACAAAATGTCACCAACCCATCACAGGGCAACACAGAGACAGACAGGACCAATAACCATGCACACACACACACACACACACATGCACGCACGCCTAAGGATGTAGCCATTTGCTGGAAATTTGTCCTGCTGGAAAATAAAATCAGCATCTCCATCCAGCTTGTCAGCAGAGGGAAGCATGAAGTTCTCTAGGACTTCCTGGTAGACAGCTGCACTGACTGTGGACACTAGACTTCAAGTAATGTGGATTCTGTGCCTCTCAACTCTTCCTCCAGATCCTGGGACATTGATTTCCAAAAGAATTGCAGAAATTACTTTAATTTGAAAACAGGACTCTGTGCCAGTGCATAAGTGTTCAGTTTCGTTTCTCTTCATCCCAGGTGAGACGCCTCAGACATTGTCTCGAGTTCAGGAGTGGCTTGACTTGGGGAATATGACGTTTGTACTTCATGTCTAGTATTTGTCGGTGTATGGTTCCTCTGGAATGGATTTCGCTGAGCAATCCCAGAAGGCAGAGCTTTTCCCTGTTGGTGGTGCATTTGTGGTGCTTTTCCTACCACACTCAAGCAGCTTTTTCAGCAATGACCTTTTGTGGCTTCCTCTCCTGGTAACAGGTGTCAATGACTGTCCTCAGTCTGGACATCTGTCCAGCCAGCCGTCTTCCCTATGATTGTGTATCCTAATGTCCCAGAGTGTGAGTCCATTTAAAGGCTCAGAAAACCTTTGCAGGTGTTTTGACTTAATTAGCTGCTTAGGGTATGACACCATAAGTTGCAATTAATTATCTTTTTCACAGTATTCTAACTTTCTGAGACACTAAATTTTGGATATTCATTTCCTGTGTACCCCATAATCAACATTACAAGAAACAAAGGTTGATGATTCTATATAATAAATAAGTTTCACTTCTGAAATAACTGGCCTGAAATAGTGCACTTTTACACAATATTAATTTTTTTAGATGTTCTAGTAGTGTTCCTCAGGATTTATTTTGTTTTTTTAAAACTGTAAAGACAACTGATTATATAATCATTAGGATGCAATATTTCTTTTACCTGACATTCCAGGCAGTGGTGAAGTCCGGATTGAGCAGCAAAAGAGTGCAAGTAATATCCACTAGAGCTGTTGGACACAAAAACACACATGTTTGCCTCAGTGCTGTGGCAACAATCAGGACATGTATTAAAAAAACCTCAGTAGTAAGATAGTCTGGAAAGCCATTTAAAGCTGAACTGATTGTTGAATATTTTAACTACACTAGCCTTAAAAGTGTGACGTAATGGCTAGTTTGCAAGAAAGTTGATACAGGAAAATTTGAAAGAAATACTGTAAAAGGATGAAGAAACAGAAAGCTAGATAATATTTTACCTTGCATGCCGGCTAACAAATTCCTGGGAGGCTTACTGGGGAAACAATTATGGGTCTTACTTCCGGTCTTGTGAGAAATTCTGTTCCCCTGTGAAAATTTGTTCCCCCTGTGTCGGGAGCGCGCATTGCAGCCAGAGAAGTGGATTCGGCGGATCTGACCATTTTCACGGCGCTTCTGATCGATTTCTCGGTAAAAACTACTCATATAATCATGTCAGTGTTGTAACTTTCAGTTTAATCGGCAGCTATCAAAATAAAAATACATACGTAAATAAACGAGGTCTGGTGTGGAGGTCTTTTTACGCTGTTTTGTGTTATTTTAAACGTGAAGAGAATCGATCTTTTTTTTCAGCTTTTCTCTCGTAAGCCTCACAAATAAAAGTCAGTCAACAAACACAGGTTCCCAACACGAAGTGTGCATTTATAATTTTTCATTTCTGATAAAGGAGGAGGGAAGCTGGCTGATAGCAGGGCACAAAAATAAAGACTTCCTGAAAAGATCAGAGTGTAAACTTTTTGGTCAATCACGTTCTAATGATAAACAAGGAAAATAAGGAAATGTCTAGTATGCTATCACACATAATAATTTTTGAGAATTTGGAAACAGTTACTTTTTATTTCCCAAAGTTATGGGAGAGAAGAGGAGAGAATGGATATTTCACCAGCCTGATAAAATCTGTCCCCCCTACTTAAAATGAAAAGAAATTAATTTACCTGCAAGTCTTTTACTGTGTTGATTCCACTCATCATCAACAACAAATCCTGTGATTTTCATAACATTTCCTCTTTTTTTGACAAAGTTAGGATGGGGGAACAAAATATCTTAACAGCCTGATAAAATCTGTTCCCCCCCTTATAATGGAAACAAATTAATTCACCTGCAAGTCTTTTACTGTGTTGATTCCACTTATCATCAACAACAAATCCTGCAAGTTTGAAAACATTTGCTCTTTTTTTTAAAGGGTTAAAGCGGGGGAACCGTATATTTTAGATGTCTTTAATGATCCGTCCACCCCATAACATTGGAATAAATAAATAAATTCTGTGAATTCTTTATTTTTCAATATAAAGTTAGAAGTCCAAAATTTTGACTGTTGGTTTGACAATCTTTATGAAATGTATTGTAAATTTGTTGATTGATAAATCAACAAATTTACTAATTTTTATTTCTGATATTGCATCTAAGAAAGTGCATTACAATATAAAGACATACGGTGTTTTCTGGAAAGTCAAAAATCACGTGACGCTATTCCTTCAATCAATTATGCAAATGTCCATGTCCGCTCGGTTTTAGGCAGGTTGTTTATCACTTTTTGCTTTATGTTAAGCCAAGTATTTCATTAAGTCAACACTTATCATAAATATGGACAGTGTGGAATATGAAACGGTATTTAACTATAAAGTTAAAGGCGAATATCCCCCGCAGTCAACAAAGCAAAAAAAAATATCTCATTCGAAGAAAAGCCTCGTCGTATGAGATTC